>NC_136005.1:12765474-12877974 GCF_048128805.1 Centroberyx gerrardi | reverse complement strand
TGAAATTCACCCATTGCCCGTCTGCTCGGATGCCTAATGCAACACAGGAGGACTCTTATGTGGATGGAGGAGCACCCACACACGTATGCACTCACACACACACACACATATACACACACATACACAGATGAATCTATGCGCAAATAGACATAAAGTGAACAAGACATACATGCGCGCACACGCACACATGCCCACAGGTTATATCAACCCATGCCCCCTCATTGGGCTTTAATCATTTCACCAAGTTATCCGGATCATCCATTTATACCCGCTGTCTCAGCACCCTGCTTTAAGCCCATCCCTCAGCCTGAAGCCAGGAGCCATCAGCAAAACAAATTACAGGGCGTGTCTTGTCACAACCCATTCATTTCCACTGAGCCAGGTCTCGTCCTCCAGGAGGCAGAGCAGGACAGCTAACGCAATTTATATGGCCACTGGCCTGGACACAGCAGACTGATGACCTGCCTGTGTAACTCGCTGACCTGAAGCTTAATAACAACAATATATCAGCTGCCCTCTGGTTTAGGAGGAGCAGCTTGTCTTTGGAGAGAGATTCTGCCCGGATCAGGCTTTATATGAGGCGAGCCTCTCTGTGTCTCTGACTTCTCTCCTTCTCTTTCCACTTCTTAGCCCCGCGACAGCAGGGGCTCTAAGGATCGCGGTGTCTGTTGTTCGGTCGGTCGCTCCGTTCACCACTTTTGATCAGAATATCTGCTTTTCACACAGTAATGAGTATCACTTGAAACTTTTTAGTGACACATTATAGTCATTTAATAGGGAGTTGAGTATCAACATTGGACTATCCAGATAAAGTGGGACCAAACTGAATTGTCCACATCTGTTCCATTTCAACTATTAAGCATGAATGGTTAGAGATGCAGCCTTGTGACCAGAAGCTTGCCAGTTCAATTCCCCAAACCAACAGTGGAAATCTCTGTGGGAAACATGAGCAAAAACCCCAGTTCCCTCCTTCAAAAGTTACTGTCCAGGCACTCAATCCCCAACTGTTCAAGTGAAGGCGCTTAGTGGCCAAGAGTAGAAGACTGTGTTATTCCTCGGCAGCTCCAAGGCGTAACCCATCCCTGTCTTTTTTGTTCACCTTCTTTCCTCCCGTCGTTAACTGGACTCCCAATGGTAGAGGAGGGCAGCAGAAGTGTTTGTGTGTGCATCTCGAGGCTTCCAGCTGGTCCCTTGGCCGCACAACGACCTCAGCTGAATCACATCTGACCCAAGACCAGCACCCAGAAGCGTCACAATCAGCCCAGTGTGGAGACTTTACACAGCAGTGTTTACTAAGCACAGCAGGAATGCAAACTTTCTGGGGAAAAACACATCATATCATGTAATGCTCTAATTGCAGACTGATACTGAATAAAACACCACCTGCTGTCATTTGATCTACAAAAGCTTAGGGTGTTTTTCATTGTCAAATAATGAAGACTTGCAATTAGAGCAGTGGGGAAAATACAGGGATCGGACAAAATTACAAAAATACCTAACAATATATGAATATCAGTATGTAGAAGTGCTACTCTTTGCCGTCAGAACAACTTCAGTCTTATTGGAAGGTGCGTAGTGAGATATTGGATTATTTCTCAAGAAGGAAAGCCTCCAGTTCTTTGAGGAATGGGGGTGGAAATCTACTAAACACTCTGCAGAACGTCCCATAATAAAGGTTTAATGATGTTTAGATCTGGCGAGCTATAGAAGGCTTTTGACATCATCAGTGTGGGACCGTCCACTTTATGGATGCCTCAATCCTAGCCTCTCATCAGGGAGGGATGCTAGACTTGTCTTGAAGTGTGATCAACTTGCAGGACTCGTCTGGTTTGTGAGACTATATGGAAGCATTATCATCCGGGAATATGGGAATATCAAGACAGAACAGTGTCTTATATTCCTTGGCTGTTATACAACCACAAAGAGAAATCATCGGAACTAATGACTCCCACAAGATGGCTGCTCACTATTACAGATCCACTGCTATGTAACAGCTGCAACAGATATTGTGCATCCTTTGGCTTTCTCAAAACATAAACCCACCCAGACGCAGAAAAAAGGGTAAAACACGATGAATCAGACCATATTAATTTTTTTTCTTTTGCTCAGAGGTCCAGGTTTTATGCTGTTAACATCATATTATGCCTCTTTGTGAGTTGGCCTTAGACACAAGCGTTTCCAGATTGCAGCCCTGCCATAAACACCAGCTTTGTGAAGCTTTGTGAGAGAATAAAATTGAATAGAATACAGCAGACAGAGAGCTTTATTCAATTCTATGATCATTTTTGAGGCCGTAGTTCTGTGGCGTTTAGCAACTATCCCGTTAAGTGTCCATCTATCCCTGTTGGTGAGCTTGCTGATGCAGTTTGTCCATGTTAGGCATATGTTGGCATCATTTTTGAGACTGTTCTCCTTTCCACATTAAATAAATTAGCATGTTTTGTGACTGAAGTATCTGTAATTCAGCCAACAAACAATTTGCCGTCATTGTAACTCTGTTAGTTGCCTCATATTGCTTTGAAAACTCACATATAAAAGTGATGATTGTCAGACCTCTTTTAAAGCCGACGCATGCTGCTTATTGTCATTCAATTTAATGACTCACCTATGTAGCTGCCTTTGTAAACGTGATTTAGTTGCTACAAAGCAAAAGTCATTTTTCCTGTGGTGTTTCTTTTATTTTGTCCACCCGCGGTGTAGTTGTACGGCACTGCAATAAAGGCGAAAAGTGAGAAAAACTGCAGTCTGGCAGCTGTGTAGCGAGAGAGAGGGCTGGATTACCATGGCAATGTAAAAAACTAAGTGAAGGATGGAGGAGAGAGGTGGAGATGCAGTAGAGAGGGGGAATAAGGAGGAGGGGCGGAGGAGAGGAGAAGAAAGTGACACAATACCTCAAGCATAATTAACACCTCTGCCACCAGCTCTGCAGAGGAGACAAAGACACAAATCACGCTAATAAAACCCTGCCATTAAGAAGACGACTCAGAGCTACTCAAGCCAACTCCTCTACGCTGCTATGGAGCTAAACAAATACTTTGCTCCCAGGCTACAAACTAATAGCACGATAATTTACTATGTCTGCAAGAGATGGTGTTTTCATCAGTGTGAGAGATCTAACATTACACAGCCATGTGGCTAATGTTGGCTGGGGGCTGATAACTCGTACCATTGAAACCAATTAAAAGTGAATCCCATGGTGTTTGCTGTATTTCACACCGGCCTGTAATCCCATGAGGCAGCTTCTACCCACTTGGCTCCAGATGTCATGGCTGGTTAACTAGCAGGCATGAGGCAACAGACTGCTGGGGAAGATATCAGACAGAAAAATGTGAAGGAGGAAAGAAAATTGAAAATAAGAGGAAGGCACAGAATACACAGACCATAAAAAATTGAGTTGAACCTGAAGCATAGACTCCTTCATGAAAAACATCTTCTTAGAAACACTGGCTCCTCAGCCTTCCTTCAGATGTCATTGTATAAAGAAGACATAGAGAAGACAAAGACATTAGACACAATTTACGTTGTTTGGTACCTTAGAATAATGCCTACAAAGATACAAATTTTCCACTATTCTTCATCACTGTTGTCTCTCTTACATAGCTTACATGCATGCATTTATTCACAAACACATGTAGGCTGATAACTAGTTACTAACCCAGATGTACAGACATGCTGCAGATTACTGCAGAATCTATGTTTGGCAAGAAAATGCCTGTGCATAGAAATAATTCTGCCAAAACTGCCATTTGCCAAAATGCATAATCTTGTTAAAACTATACTTTTACAACTTGAAATGTTTTGCATTGCAATATAAAAAATGTGCTGTATGGGTAAAATCAGGTTTGAGTCATTGATTGTGTGATTTAAATAACATTCATTCACTTACTGACCAAGCTAAACACCTGGCTTCTCAAACCAATGCCTTTAACATCAGACATTTCCCCATAGTGGAAGCCATTGCAACTGACTGGTATGTGTGGGTTTTGCAGATATTTTTGCATTCTTACCAGTCATTTAATAAGAAGTAACTAGGGTTTAGACATGACAGTTAAGATTCAAATAACATTTAGAGGGAACATATTCTGGCAAGTCTGAGGATGTTCAATCGAACTGTTTTTTACCTCTGTCAAAGTTATGTTTTTGTCTATCTGTCAGCAGGATATCTCAAAAACGTATGAATGGATTTGTATGAAATTTGGTGGAGAGACAGGCCTTGGGCAAAGGAACATGCACTCTCAGAGGATCTTCAAGTTTAAAAGTGAACATTTTTGCACTCAGGTTAATGCGACCGCTAAAATTTTTCAAATTGCAAATTTGCATGCCTATTCACACACCCACGGCATCCAATTCAATCCACAATTAAAAGTGGTTTTATACTGCTATGCTGTCAGTCTCGCCGGTCTCTCCCCTAGGAACACTCATTAAAAATCTACACTCTACCTTCAGAAGTCAGTGAAAGTCAGTCAGAAGTCATTTTCCATCCATTCAGCTTTTCCTGGACTTGCAAGGGAGCCGCTGTTCATCTCACCTCTGTCTTCACACCTTTCACTGCTCCATCTCCTGACTTGAGCTAAAGGTCGCGTTAACCTCGGAGGGAACCTCTTCATTCAACCAATAAGGTGCTTCTACGCTCTGCAGCTCACTCAGTGTGTGTGTGTCTGTTTTTGCATCTGTCTATGTGTGTGCACATAAACACCCAAGAAACTAAATAGAACAAACTTTGAGCTATCACTCCAGAATGTTAGGTCCAGCAGAAACATTTACTAATTCAACTGATCCAAAGCTTTAATCTGCTGTGACGTCCCAAGATGAAACACACAACACTGCTTTCTACTGAGGCAAAAACAAAAAGCTATAAATGGCTGTTTTTCTGAACCTGAACACGCTGGAGGGGTGGAGATGTTATGAAACCACAAGGCATGTCTCTTGTAACTCTTGCATCGCTCTCTCTCTCTCTCTCTCTCTCTCTCTCTCTCTCTCTCTCTCTCTCTCCCTGGTATCAGCTGTGGCAGCTTCTTATCCCCTGCCAGTTTCTCCCACAGCGGAGCAGTGAGGCGGGTTCAGCTGTCACATGGAAGACTTACAGAGGGCCCACCGACAGGTCTGCATGCCCCGCATCATGAAGTCTGAACTCATCACTGTCATCTGACTTGTCACATCTTTCTTTGTCTACTGTATTCTATTCTATTCTATTCTATTCTACAGTAAAACTCAAAAGCGTACAAAAACACAGTCTCAAAAAAGAGAGGGAAATGAAGAAGAGGAACCACCTGGGTTGCTCTTTAGTCCGGGTGAAACTGAAGATAAAACCTCGGCATGGTAATTTCCTTCGTAATTCTTTGATCATTATTATTATCGCTTCAGCAAGTGTCCTCATCGCAGGCTCCAAGGCCCCTGCAGGAGAGCGCAGGGCCTCATCGCAGCTAGTTTCCTCTGTATAAAAAGGATTTATTTCTTCCCCGCTCTCCTGCTTTATGGCTTTATTTTGTAGCAATCTCCAATAAAGAGCAAAATGAGAGAATCCTGAGGCAAAGCCAGGGGACAACACAAAAGAGAGCGATGCTTCTGCGGCTGCTGCTGAAAAGCCTCCGAGGCGTACCTTGAACTCCCCTCACATAAACACCTCACTCGCTTTATTTCTCACCGTCTTGTGTTTGTTTGTATATGCACATTTGCAAAAGTGAGTGCCATGCCTTTGCATTGTATGTGTGTGAGTGTGTAAGAGCGCGATCCAGTCCTAACTCTCTCATGAGTCAGACAGTTCTCCTTCTCTGGGCAGTCTTTGAAGAATGCTCCATTAGGGAAGGGTAACTGGGTCAGCAGAAAGGCAGTCAGATACAGAACATACAGCCCACTAACAGCCAAGAGCATATTAATGAGTAAACACAGCCTCAAACCCACAACGCCACAGTCTCCCTGCGTCTCCCACCCTCGGCCTCTGCCAAAAGTCTTCACACCCAGTGGGGCTTTCTCTCTGACACAAATGCATCCACACACACAGCATCCATCCACACACATGCGTACATGAGTGCACCTGCATGCGCGCACACACACACACACACACACACACACACATAGAGACACACAAAGTGTAGGCAGTGTATAATTGATGAGTGCAGCAGTAGGGGGGGACCATGAGAGGGACCAGGGACCTATCGCATCTAAACTGGCATTCGGCCGACCTTTCACAGCTACTGGCATGTGTGCATGCATGCATGCATATATATGTGTGTGTGCGTGTGTGTGTGTGTGTGTGTGTGTGTGTGTGTGTGTGTGTGTGTGTGTGTGTGTGCGTGCCGCTAGGGTGGCAGGTGGCAGGGAGAAGTGGGTGAGAGTTGCAAAGAGAACAAGGCTGGTGACAGAGAGATGAGAGAGAGAGAATATTCTCCAGAGACACTTGATGTAAAAACAATGAAGATGAAAGAGTAAAAAACAAGGTTGGGGGAGAGAGAGAGAGAGCGAGAGAGAGAGAGAGAGAGAGAGAGAGAGAGAATCTGATGTCTCTGATGAGCTATGACGGGTCTTTTAGTTATGCTAAACCTGGATGAAGATGAGACAGAAAAGACTCAGCTGAGGCTTGAGATGGAGAGTGCAACGTGAGTCAATCACACAATCAGGAAACTATTCCCAAAGTCAAGTGCCAATTATCCAGCCACAAAGGCACGGTGTTACATTATTGACACACCCCCCTACTTGCAACAGCCTTAGGACTTCAGAAATGCGTGTTAAATGCCAGCTTCTGTTCAGCCTCAGCTTCCTTCCTTACTGACAGAAGAGTTTGTCTGCTGGAGGTCCTTGTGTTCAACCTTAACCTCAGGCTACCGCTGGCTTTTACCCACTCTGCCTCTACTCCCCCTAACAGACGGCTAACTGCATTCACACAAACAGCCTGACAGGCTTAGCTATAATGTATGCACATGTGGCATTTCCCATACGTTAAGACCAGAATGTCACAAGCTTGGGGGGCAAGGCAGGGCGTATGTGTGTGTGTGTGTGTGTGTGTGTGTGTGTGTGTGTATGTGTGTGTCTTGGTCTGTGTCTTTGTCTCTGTGCCGCACATGTGAGTGTGTACAGTTAATCCTCCTCACCTCCCTCCATGATGATTCGGAGGTGAAACAGCGGGAGGAGGAGCAGAAGGAGCTGCAGGATTGTGCGCCTCACTCTGCAGAGGTGGGATCTTGATGGAGAGCCGCCACAGAGAGCCCGGCTCCGACGCTCTTCCCTCCACAGGTCAGACACATATGACTCATGAACCACCACAATCAACGCCAACGCTTCTGTTTTACCCCACCGGTTTGTTTCACTACTCGTCGACGGCGAGGCTGTTGCATGCCAAGCACTTTCCAGAGGCGAAGAGGTGCGTAAGGATGATCCTTTGAGCCTTTAATTGAAGCCTTACTTTCCACAACAAGTTTATACACAGGCAAAAGACACTGACCCCTCCGATGACGTCAGAAGTTGTTTTTCTATACCCCAACTATTATCTCACCCACACTGAAACAAATATAAACAGGGAAGGCAAGGACAGCACCGTGTATTTTGAATATTTTTTTGCATAACTAAGCACGTGATCACCGTTATTAAATCCCACTCATGTCTGGCTCATCTTATCACACCGACCTTGAGCGTGACCATGGAGAAAATAATGCTAATGACGGTGCAAAAGTGACCTCTGTCCTCAGGAAGTTTCTTTCATCATCTCTTCAAGAAGTGCCTCACTTCCCCCCTCTCCCCCCTGACTCATATCTCCTCTCCCATATTCCTCCTCTACTAACGTTTATTTGCTCTTTACATAAAAAAGAACATTATGCTTCTCTCTTGGGACTTCTTTCTATGTCTCTAACCCTTGCACTCTTTACTATTGGTTGCTATTGGTGTTCTAGTAAATGAAGTTTATTCCGCTGTTGCACTCTCTCTAAGTCACGCTGGATAAGAGCGTCAGCTAGATTCCTAACATGTAAAATTTTAATTAGTGGATGCATATTGAAGCCCCCAGTCGCAGAGGGAAATCTTGACACAGAATGAGGACTATGAATGACAGTTTGTTGATAAAGCATCATCATCCTAGAAGAAACTATCTCCATTCACCAGCTGTGAGCAATGAATACCAGATCTACTGATGTCTACTACTTAAGGGTTTGTGGTGTGTGATGTTTATTCACACAGATATGCCAGCCGAAATGAAATAAAACAGAAAATGAGTCACCATCAAAGGGTCCTAAATTTAAAACAACTGATCAAAGCTGGGATGTAACTGTTGCTGCCAAATTTGTGCCAATCCCCTGGCTGAAGCAAATGCAGGAATAAACAAACCAGAAGCTAAAGGAGATATAGCTTGAAAACAGAAGCTAAAGAAATTGATGCAGTGGTTACTGATTCAAGTGAAGACAGTTTTATTTGTGTAGGAGTGTGTGAAAATCCATGCATTTATGTGTTTTTGTGTGTTTATCCATGCGCACATCCGGATTTTGCCAAGTGGTGCTTATGCATGCGTGTATGTGTGTATCAGTGTTATGTGTGAACTGTCCAAGGATTAGTGAGTAGGACTGAAGCTAATGGATGTAGTTATAACTGCAGCAGAAGAGGCCAGGAGGCTAAAGTTAAAGTTCCCGGTTCACAGATCGGCTCCAGCAGTCTATCGACCATTTCACTGAGGCTTGGTTACAGTGGGTATATAAACACAAACGCACATGTGTGAACACACACATACACACACACGGTCATAATTTTCCATTTCAGCACCATGGCTAAGTAAAAAATAATCTCTAAACACTGCTTCTCTAGCTACCACACAGGGTAAGCAGTCCGAACCCGAGCCAATAGAGTTTATGAGTGTTGGGTAATTGCTTTACTTTGTTACTTACCTTAAAAAGCACAAATAGTTAAATTACAAAGTTACTCTTCATTAAAAGTAACTCTTCAAAAACATGCTGGAGCAATATGGCATTGATCATTGTTTTAAAATACAACGCAAGACTAAACCAGTCTCATTTATATCAAGCATACTTAAAAATGTTTAAATTAGCATCATGTTGTCTGCAAGAGATGCTGCAGGACTTTCACTTTTTTCTAGTTTTTTTTTTTTTGATTTGCATTAACAAAAATGAACAATAGGAAAATAAAAGTAACTGCATTCAATTTTTCCGAGTTTCAAGTTACTAATAATGGATTACAAGAATTGAAAAACTAACGCATTAATTTAGTTACCACAACACAGTAATGTGAGCACTCTAACACACTGCATTGCTCCCAAAAACCGACGATCATCATGAGGATGACAGAAGCTACATATGGTTACTAGATGCATGCAGCCTGTGCAGCTGTATCTATGGTCTCTGAGAGGCCTTTGTGTTATTTTTTAATACATCGACGGAGTAAAGCTCTAAGTCAGAGTGATAAGTGCCATTTAATTAGTGGATACCTAGCATTATAAAACTCTGTAAATGTTAAAGTGCAACCACTAGCTGTGCTTTCATTTCTTGAATAAGTTGAATGTTAGAAGAATAAGTGGTATTTCTACAAACCTTAGTCCTTTATGTATTATCTCTTAGCCAAAGTTTGTGGCTTTCAACTTCCGATCATTTTATGACTACACTAAAAATTGAAATGTGAAAGTAGTTTTTCGCTTTCAAGTGTGAGATTACATAACCTCTGTTTGTGCCTCTCTCTTCCTCCTCTCCACAGACAGAAAAATATTGAAAGGTATAACTGGATATCGGCCGTGTTTGGCAGCCTAATATAAAGCCTCCTTAGAAATATCTCCAGTGCAACTTCTAATTACTTTATAGTGAGAGACAGAGAGAGAGAGAAAGAGGAAGAGGAGAGGGAGACTTAATGGTGATTACAAGAAGTGAAATGTGAAAGCAGTTTTCCACTTAACTCTGAGATTACGTAACATAAATACAGTGTGATTGCAGGTTTTTCCCTTTCTCTCACATCTCTACCCTTTTACCCCCACTCCAAAGTTTCCTGCACAGAAAAGTTTGAACAGTCCATCTATAATGGTATCTAGTCTGCGTTACATAAAGCCTCCTGAGAAATACCTCCTGTGTTGACAATTTTAGTGCCATCGAATTCATCTCTTTAGTCTCCCGTAACCATTGGAAACCCCTGGGCTTCATATTTATTGATTACCTACAGTGAGTTGACAGAAAAGCAAAAGCTGGAGAGCCTCATGTTGAGTGCCCCTCTCTCTCTCTATCTCTCTTTCTCTCTCTCGTTGTTTCTCTCTCTGGTTATGATTACATTGCTTGTTTCAATGTTTCATCCAATCATGCCAGGATGCATTGAGTGACAAGTCTGGATGCTTAAAAATCGAATTTTGCACTGGGAGAGCGAGCAATGCAGACAAATATTTAAATAAACACAGCCACATGAGGTATCATTTTCAGACCAAGTGTACACATTCAGAGATGTGAGCTCATACAATCCAAACTTTAGAATCAGATCTCAAAAATTACGTTGAAATGACAGGTGTAACCGTATAGCTTCTGTCTTTCTGGCTCTGGCATTTTCTCTCTCTGTTTCTCCTTGTCTCTCCTTCCCTCTCCTCCTCTCTCCAGGGGTGTGATTGGCTCTCTTTGACCAAAGATTTTTTCGATTGTCTGTTCATCTTCTGTCTGGCTCACCAGGTTGATGTCTGTCTCTCAGCATCACCCTCCCCGCTGCCTCACTGGCCACTGGGGGATCTGGCCTTAGCAACTGTCCATCAAAGCATCCAGGAGGCAAGAATTTCCCAGCAGCTCCACTGAGCGTTTCATTATAGGTGGAAGAAAAAAAGGTAGTTCTTGGCCTAGGTTTAAAGCCATGACAGGATGTGCTTTAGAATAGCAAGTAGAATAGAATAGAAAGTGTTCAATACAATTTCAACTCAATTCTATGTGCTTTATTGGCATGACTGTTTACAAACAAACAATATTGCCAAAGCATGTAACAAGAAATTAGTCATCAATTAACCAACATTTCAGAAAATGAATCCCATCCCCTCCCATGTATCGGTGTGTGTGTGTGTGTGCGTGCGTGTGTGTGTGTGTGTGTGTGTGTGTGTGTTGCTGTGCCTCCACTGTCCACTGGCAGTGTTCAATACATCTTTCTTATAATAATGACAATAATGACTAATGATGATGATAATGATAATATAATAGCATTAATCCTGTACTTAATTTCAACATTTTTCAAATTAAGTCCTGTATCCACTTCAAGGGGCAGAAAATTGTCTCTATGGGCTGAAGCTTTGTTTACCCACAACTTTTGCCACACCTCAGTCAGTGATGTCAAGGCAGGTATTTGTCTTCTGCAGCATCAGACGTTAGCGCCTCCAAGCAGAGATGAGTGATCTGTTATCACAGACACACCCCTATATTTGCTGTCGCTCCCCACCCCACTTTTTCACATCTTTCAAAACTGTGTGCTAGGCAGAGACTGGCAGAGACTGGCTGAAAACACCGTGTTTACATGCTGTTTACGCACAAAAGACGAATGTGTTGGGCTGGGGTATTAAAATGAAGCTCAGACGCAAACTGTTATCAGTATTTGTGTAATCCATCAGTGAACAGAGAGTGTTGGCAGCCAGTGTGTTCCTCGACAAACAACAACAGAGAGCTATATAAAAGACAAGACAGCCATTTACGTAATCAAAAATCAGTGACAGTATTCCTCGGACGGGAACAGAACAGAACGACAATCAAGACTCAGCAGAGCGTGTGTGTGAACCCAATTACTGAAAATTGGGAAAGCCTTCCAGACTGCCTCTAGCGGCACGCACACAGACACACACGCCTGCCTGCCCACACATATCCACGCAGACATATACACACATACACACTCAGTTTCCATTCTAAAACTCACAAATACACCGACACGAATGCAGACACATGCAGACACAAAAATACACATATGCAAAGATAATCAGTTGAGATACTAGAGTGAGAAGATAAGCAGCAAAGCGAGTAAAGTAAATTGAGGGCATGCACCTATATCAAGTCAACTCCAATGGATATTATAGTCCTATACGCTTTTATATTCTCTTTATTCTGTCTCCCTCGCCAATTCAATTTCATTTTCAATAATTTATTGGCATACACAAAGTACAATTTCACTACAAACACTCTTTCTCTCACACGCATACGTATATTGTGATTGAGGTTATTTTAATAACTAGATCAATCTGAATAAATCAGTATATCTACTCAAATCAGTGTCACATCCCTACTAATATCTTTAACAAACACATCACATATACACATTACAGACAGTCCGTCAGTCAGTCGGCATCCCTTGCCGGGGTATAGCTGGGGTTGGTTTCTATGGCGACTCATGGCTACAAAACAGATGTGAGTGACAAGTGATAATAGCTGATAGAAAAGTGAGTGCTGAGCTATCACCCCCTCTGGATCTTATTATGCTTTTACTGGTTCTCACCACCTCCTCTCTTCCTCTTCCTGCCGAATAGAGGCCCCTTCTTTCTCTCTGTTTGTGTCTCAATTCTGTATCTCTCTCTTTCTCTCTCTCTCTCTCTCTCTTTCTGTCTGTTGGTGTCTTTCTATCTGCATCTTTCTCTCTATCGCTCTCTCTCCACATTGATTTCTCATTTTCTTGCGGAGGAGACGTACTGAGGCAAGTGGCTAATGGACATCGCTCCCATTCTGTCACCATGAGAAGACTTCATTCCGGTCCCGTTCCTTCGCACGGCTTTGACCCCTGTCAGCGAGGTGGCAAGTGTCGCCCACAGCACCGGGCTCCAGCTGCGGGGGTTCATTTGGACGGGGAGAATTCGAAAGTGTGCGACCAATTTTGGGAGGCTTTTCAGAAGCTCCAGTGAGACTGTTGTAGGCCGAGATATGTGGGCAAGTCAGAATGCCTATTTTGGTGACAAACTGGTGGCAAGACGCTGGCTAGAGACAGATGGAGAGTAAAAGTCTACTAGTCTATTCATCACCTCTTACAAGGACATAAGGAAATAAATTGCCACTGAGGAAATGATTTCAGCTGCCTTTCTCTTTCTTTATCAGTCGCTATTCACTGATGGGACCATTGCAAGAATCTGGAAATAAATAAATCTTTAAGCCACATAAATCTCCCTCATTGAGTATTCTGTCAGTATTCTCTGGGTAGAATAGATTTAATGGATTATTGCTGTGTGTTAAAACCACTATTGAATACAAGCTCGGGCATACTTACTGATTTCCTTAAGTCCCACGGGTACAAATCTCAGCCAGGGCTTGAGAGCAAAGCCAATAGACAATTACAACAATCAATTTCTCACCCCCGCCCACACTTTAAATCAATAATGCAAGACAAGACTAGAGCTCATGCTGGCTTTAGAGAAGCAATGATGCAGGTACATAAAAAAACAAAACGATTTTCTCTTGAGCAACACAATAAACCAGCAAATTGTATGAAATGGCAAGCTGTGTGCCGTCTTTGCAGCTAAATGTTTAATAAATAAATAAAATAAATAACATTTTCATCGGAATTCAAACACAAAGGTTTTTCTGAAAAACAGGAGCGCTTACAGATGAGCTCGAATTATTGGCTGCGATAAATCCAAGGTCTAAATGTTTTAGAGAGCCGTCCCAAAAATAACTCGGGGGCCAGCTGAAGTGTTCCTCGACTGTCCATGTTGAAATTTGACCCTCACTGTTGTCATGGAAATAGAAGAGCAAGGACGACAGGGGGGCAATCACAATAGCTACTTATTAAACCCCCAACTGCGTATAACCACCCTCATCTACACACACACACACACACACAGGGATAGAGTAAGTCGCACAAGCACACACTCCCACAATCCCCCTCTCTTTTTCTCTCTCTAAGTCTTTTTGTTTCTCCCTCCCTCGTGCCTCTCAGCTTTCCAAATTTGGCTCGGTGGGCAAAATTTCGAACAAACGCACACATAATGACACTGTATCCTCTTTGCAGACACTAAAGACTGTGTAAATGTTATCAGGGAATATAAGCACACACACACACACACACACACACATATACACCCCCCACATACACAAGCACACACACACTCACAGTCACTCAGTTAATCAGATGTCTTTTTGGCCTGGGGTAGTCTGTCTAAAGCAGTGATCCTGCTGCTTGTATATATGTACGTACGTATGTGTGTTTGTGTGTGTGTGTGTGTGTGTGTATGTGTCTGTGTCTGTGTGTGTGTGTGTGTGTGTGTGTGTGTGTGTGTCACTACGCCCATCTCTTTGATGAGGATTTACCAGAGTGAGTGGCCTGGAGGCAGGGAAAATAAAAAGCAAGGGTTTTCAAGAGATCCTAAGCTCCCAGCGCATTCAGCCACCATCAAAGAGACAGCATCGATATTCTGCTCACCCCAATCCTGCCAAATCAATCACACACACACACACACACACACACACACACACAGCCAAACACACAGCCAGTGCAACCGGTGTACTAAATGTGCTTTTACTGCGCACAGCTTCGCATTCACGTTCATTCCACTTTGTAACGTGAAAGTAGATTCCCACTGTACCACTTCAGTTCTCATTCTGCCAAAAAAAGAAAAAACAAATGTCTCATCTCACCTGCTGCTGCAGCTTAATAATGTTGAAGTTATTTTTAGCACCACTGTACAATTCTATCTCAATTACTGCCGATGGTGAGGAGCCTGAAAGAATAATGCATGGGTTCTGTTTTGGTTAGGAGACGCCTCATAGGAGAGCAGAGTCCACAGAGTGTTCCCCCACTGTAACCTCCTTCTGTTCCCTTTGTTCTTAACAGGAGAAAGCCTGATGACGAGCCCAGTGTTTCAGAGGGGAGATGAGAGTGGAGGAGAGGAGGAGGCACAATGGGAGAAAGAACGGGAAGACGAGGGCGGCGGAGGAGAGGGTATTTTCTGAAGGTCATCTCAATCACATTCAATTTCCAAGGACAAGGAGTATCTAGCTGCTATTTCTTCACAAAACCCTAACCATCAAAGCATGCCTGCAGGCCCAGCACACACGTGCATGTGTGCACTTACACACGCTAACACCCACTCACTCACTCACTCTCTCTCTCTCTCTCTCTCTCTCTCTCTCTCTCTCAATCTCTCGCTCTCTCTGTCTCTCTAGCTCACTGTAAAGCTAACAGTCATTAGAGGTGTGAAGGAGATGATAAGCTGATTAGAGTCCAGCTTACACATCAAAGTATCCTGCTGGGTCTCAGCACGCTCATTCAGCGTTATCAATTTTTAAAAACAATTATTTATTATGTTTTATAAGAGAATTTTATATGGAATAGAGTACATCACCATAGAGAAAAACAAAAAGCACAGCAAAGACATATAAAGATACACAATAAAAAGAGTAAATGGATAGAGTAAAAACATGTAAGCCACACATATAACAATAAATAAAAGGCAAGAAAGAAGGTAAAAAAGAAAAATCAACACACACACACACACACACACAGTGTGAAGGACATGGACAGGTGAAATAAAACAGCATAAATAATTGATGTTTTCGGTCCCAATTTCAGCTGTCAAATTTTCAGCACACATGATCAGCTATTACATCAGCAAAGTAGAAGTCACAGGTTGGTCTCTCTCTCTCTTTCTCTCTCACACACACACAAACACACACACACACACACACACGCACACACATATGCATACACACAAACACGCATTGTGCTACTGCTGCTGGTGCTGTGCAGGTCATCAAGTTGAAAGGATTAAATTATTTCAGGCCTTGTATACAGCTTGTCATAACAAAATCTTACTGTAATACCCTGGGTCAAGACAAACAAAACAAACTCACTCTGCAGCAAATGTATCGCCTTTTCCCTGGTCATTTGGTTTAGACTCTGCCCTCATGACTGTTAATTCCAACTGGTAAAACAAGATTAGCTTTGAGAAGTTGCACTAAAATCCACCATTCTTAGCATGAGCATGAAGCAAATTAAGGGAGGCTGAGGGAGAATGTTGTTTTCTTTCCCTTTTCCCCTAAAATCCCCAAAATGACTCACAGTGGGGACATAATAAAGGCACAATCCTGTCTCAGCCGCTCTCCAATTGCCCCCTTGTGTTTTACATTAGCAAAGCCTGGACAAGCTGCTGCCTGGAGACTAATTTAAGCCTGAGTCAGCACAGCTTTTCTACGTTGGAGTGGTCAGTAAAAGAAACAGGACCTGACAAAAACAAGCACAAACAGGTAAAACAAAAGCTCACCGCTCAGCCAAGGCCCTCCAGGGATCCAAGGACACTGAACTGACTAACTGCTCCGCTACGATAGACACATGCAGTGTGTGTGTTTGTGTGTGTGTGAGCGAATGTCCTGTCCACTCACCTATTGTACTGTAATCCATCCCACAGTAAGTCTGCCTGCAGTGTGCAGCTGAAGTGACCGCGTGCAAGTTTGTTTTTATCCGCCACTTCACAGCCATACCATGCCACATATGAAACAAGGATCACACTCCGCATTCTTAGATCCCATAATTCAATTGATCCAGTCCTCACCCCGCCTCACCTCGACCCCTTCACCCCTCTCTCCCTCACATGCCCCCCCTTCAAACATGGTAAATGGAGAGCTCTTACGGCTAATCCGACTTTAATGGCGGAGGAAAATTATGGCCGAGCCATTTCCTGGTAGCAAATCATCTCGCTCCTTGTCCTCGTTCTCCTCCATTCTCCCTCTCTGCTTCTCTACCTCTCTGTCCCCATCATTACATTTGGCCTATAAATAAATGCCTCAGCTGTCACACAGGCAAATGGAGCTGCCAACATGGGAATTGGTGGCAGGGAGCTGGAAGGAGGGAGACGAGCCCGACGAATAACAATAAGCCCCGTGCATCGCAGCCAGGGAAGGACAAACATGTAGACAAAGCAGAAAGAGTCCGACAGCTTGACAGGCTGGCAACCGGACAGACAGACAGGTAGTCAGACCAGCAAATGGATAGACAGACAGGAGGCGGAAAAGTGTCATGGGCAAAAAAGGGGTGGGAGGTGGAGAAAAGACACAGGACAGCCATCAGCGTCGGGAGAGACGGAGGGAGGGAATAAACGAGATAGGAAAGATCAAAAAGGAGAATGGTGTCTCACTTAGGTTAATTACACTTAGCAGAGCATCGACTGTAAAATTAACATGACATATTGTGCTAGCAGATGTTACATCCAGCATTATATGATGAGTCAGTCTTGGTAAAATTGCCAATGAATAACATTTCTAAATTCAAGGTAGCTGTGAAAAAATGATGGCAATGAGCCCATAGAAAGATACAATACAAGCCTATTTTTCTTTATGTACCAAGGTATTTTCAACCCCCCCCTTAGCAGACCATGGAGGTTAGTTGACAGCAAAGAATAGATACAACAGTACAGCCAGTGATGGTGAGATAGGAACATGTCTCTGGTCACAAAGTATTAACAGCAGAGTGTCTAAAGAGCATTGACCTTTAGCTCCGAACCGCTGCTGACATTTACAGCTTATCTCCTTACAGTACGCAGGTAACAAGCCGCCACACCGGCTGGAGTGGCTGGGCGGTGTCTGCATTTAAAATACACACACGAAAAATAAAGGTGCGAACTGGAACATGTGATGCCATGGAAGAACCATTTCTGGTTCCACAAAGAACCTTTCAAGAACCTTTTCTTGTTCTTCTTTGGGATATTATGGTTCTTAATTATGGTTCTTAATTCTTAGTTATTGTATGTTGGGTGATGGTATACATAACCAATCAGGGAGTGGATTTTGTTTTGTTTTGTTTTGTTTAATTGATATTAGAGATATATAATTAGGCGTAAATGCTCTGTAATTAACTACTGAATGGCAGTTACCCTTACATTTTAAATTGAATCACTGAATTGAATCACTGAATTGAATTCAATTGAATTGAATCATTGAATCACCTCAACCCTGGTATATACTCCCAGGAACTGGTGCAGTTATTGTATGCTAATGCTTTTCCATCAAAAACACTGGATTCAAAACAAACAAATATCATTTGTAATTGAATATGTATGCCATGCAATCAAAATGCTTCTTTAGAGGTTTTTGCTCCCCACAAACAAATTTCTGGGACAAACACTGTCTGTATTCTCCTATGTACTGCTCTCATTCATTTCATTCAAAAGAAGAAAAAGCTCTGGAGAAAAAGCTGATTATGAGAAGAGAGAAGGGCCGGATGGGGAAAGGGGAGAGATAACAGCTAGTCCAACCGTCAGAACTATTTTGTGGAATCTGAAACTACTATATTTGTTGGACTATAAAGTATGCTGGCGGCATTTTCTTTCCCTAGTTATCCTGCACTTCATCCAGCAATCTGTCACTGGTATGTGTGTTTTTGTCTGCTCTACCCAGAGGCCATCCAAAATTTGGGTGACACAAACATCCGAGTGAAGCTAATGCAACAAGACAGTAGATCCAGCAGAGCAACAGCCCAAAAACTCATCCCAGCCCGATCTCCAGGGCAAGGAAAGTTCACAACACACTCTGTTACCTTCATCCCAAACCAGACCGAAAGCCACAGTCATGAGAGCGCAGAGCTTGTGATATTTTACACAAACACCGCTTCTTTCCTTTACACCTATTGATGTGTGTGTGTGTGTGTGTGTGTGTGTGTGTGTGTGTGTGTGTGTGTGTGTGTGTGTGTGTGCGTGTGTGTCAAGGACAGCTCGTAGTCTGCTATGTTTAATCTTTGAGTGTAGACAGACAGCAGTATAAGAAGTGAGTGGTGCATGGGATGAGTTTTGACCCTGCTACAGCCAGAACCACACATCATGCACATTATCAGACTGAGCCAGCAGGGTTGCCATCTATTGAGAATTTCATGCATTAGCTAACTTGGATTCTGCTTGCTTCTGGCAAATGCATTTTTTACAAGTTCTATAATAATTGTATCGGATCCTTGAGCAGCTTTATCAAATTGGTTTCTAGGAGCCAATGTTATCTCCCATAAATACATGGCTTTTATATCAAGCATAGAGCTTACAGTGCAAGAATCAGAATTATCTTCATCTAATCTTCCCATGTTCGCAGAATTCTCACCATGCTCTTGGTTAAACCTGTTGCTATGACGATTGCATATGAGCTGGCAAGTACATTGACATAAACCATGGCTAAAAATGTATACATCAGTTCATTCTTGAGTGAATTATTGCTTGAAAAATGAACCATAGGGTAATTAGTTGAAGGAATCAGATGTACACACATACACCAGCATGCACATGTGCCCGCACATACACACACATATGCAAGGATGTGCGCACACATGTATACGCACGCACACACACCTAGAGCCTGGTGGTGATAGAAGCTCTATAATCTGTTATCCCTGTGGTATATGTATGTAGCTGTGTGCCTTAATTGACTGCCAGGGTTATTCTATTTAATAGCCATCCCCAATCAAGCTGTGGAGATCACAGAGCTTGGAGACTGGGGCGAAGCCTCTCGGGTGATAGTTAATCTGCCCGCCTCAGCTGCTCAGACATCGAGGGCATATGGAGAGGAATGTAAAAGCAGTCCGTGTAATGAGTGTAATTATATACTGTATGGAGAAGAGCACAAAAAGGAGTGTCTTGAATAGATTTAATACATAGGTACATACACAGATAAACATGGCAATGACACGGAGACAAGTATCAGGAGATTGGAACGGTTAAACGACCAAGCACGACTGTGAGTGTAGAATTGTTAGCTGTAAATAGAAGAGGCACAGCTAAGGCTCTTCATGTGAGTAACTGATATGATTCATGGAGACATATGCGCATACCTTCAGGTATGTACATCCATAATGCAAAATCCATCCAATAAACAGGGCTTACAGAATCAGTTATATATTTAAATTATCAACCAGGGAATTGGCTACATGCTGAACATTTTAAGCACATCATTCAATTTGAAGTGCATTGAAGGAACTAGACTACTCATCAATGCTGCTTCCTGTGAGTGACAAGAATTCCCATTTGGATTAAGGACAGAAAGAGAAATCTTGCCTGCGTCCAGACTATAAGCCTGTAATCTTGCCATTATATGGCAGCTCACACTATATAATTTAACACCCTTCACTATCAGTATGGGGGGTTTTATGTGTCTACTGTGTGTGTGTGTGTGTGTGTGTGTGCGTGCGTGCGTGCGTGCGTGCGTGCGTGCGTGCGTGCGTGCGTGCCTGTCTGTCTGTCTGTCTGTCTGTCTGTCTGTCTGTCTGTGTCCATGAGAGGGAAAACTGCTTACCTGCATTTTAGTGCATGTATATGAGGACACAGCTGCACATACAAGCATCCCTTAAATTCACCCCCACTCCCTACACTTTCTCTCTCTGTTTCTCCCCCTCTGTCTGAAACCCTGTGGTGCTCCAGAGGCAGCCAGGAGCAGGTACACCACACTAACTCTTGCATGCATAACAAACTGATTAAACGTCTGATCAACAAGATAGTCAGATGAGGCTTGGGGTATAGTCAGCAGCCTGGGTCCTGATAATGCCAAATTAAACATGGGCCTCGCTGATTCAATAACACAGCCTATATTTGTAATTCAATTTGCGGCTTCACTGGAGGGGAAAAGAGCAGGGGAAGACTTCAAAGACTGGCAAAGAATGATAGGAATTCCTGGGAGTAGACCAAGGTATTTTTATGGCCATCATCATCATCATCATCCTCATCATCTTTATCATCAACATTGCCAATTAAGTGGGATCTGTCAAGCTATTCAACTTAAATATTTGATATCTCTTTCAGGCCTCCGCATCTTACTCCTCTCTTCTCTCTTTCATTCACAAACATGCTCAGGTTTAAACAGACGGTGTGGTGAATAGAGGAGGCAGCGGCCACTGAGTTACATTCCACAGGTTACGATAGCTGTTGCACAAGAAATACAACTTCATACGTGCAGTATATGCTGCCTGAAAAGTCTGCTCTAGTGTCACTGTGTGTCTGTCTTTACACCGGCACAACCTCCAGCGAGAAGACCAGTGCGTGCCCCTCTGTCTCTCCCTGCCGCCGCCTCTCTCTCTCTCTCTTTTCTACTGTGTATTGATTTGCTCGCAGTCTTGTGAACTAGCGTGATTTTAAAACCACAGAATGGAACAGAACAGAAATAGAGCAGAACAGATCAGAATAGAGAAGAATATATTAGGACAGGACAGAACAGAACAGAACAGAATAGAGCAAAACAGAAGAGAACTGAACAGGACAGAACAGAGTGGAATAGGGTAGAACCAAACATAACAGAACAGATCAGAACAGAGAAGAATAGAGTAGAAAAGAACAGAACACAGCAGAGTAGAATAGAGTAGAACAGAACAGATCAGAAAAGAGCAGAATCGAGTAGAAAAGAAGAAGAATAGAATAGAATAGAATAGAATAGAACTGAGACCATGAGAGAGAGAGATGCAACAGAAACCCATCATAGTAGATCTGAGGTCCTGCTCTCAGGTGCCTACCTGAGGTAACGCAGTGGTTCGATGGTTTCAGAGTCTGCTTCAGCTGAGCTGTGGTTCATCTTGTCTGTCTGTTTTCACCCAGCAGGATTCGGCAAATAGGAGAAGGATGAGCTGCACCGCTCCAAAGAAAATACTCCTGTTCCCTCTCTCTGACTCTGACCGAATACACACACTGTCTCTATCTCTCTGCTCAGGAATAGACTGGGAATCTAAATGGGCTTTCTCCCTCTATCTTTATCTCTCTCTGGCTCTTGATTGGTTCAGACCCTGGAAGGTAATTACTGGCTGTTCCCGACTCTGAATCTTGCCTCTGTATCTCTTTTTCTCCCCTCCTCTCTCTCTCTGTCTCTGTCTCTGTCTATCTGTCTTTTTCTCACCGTGGCCCCGGCTCATTCTCTGATAAAACCAGCTGGCTCTGTGTATCAGCTGCGCTCACCGGGACAGCGAGCCAATTAAGAATCAGGGAGGCATGGTGCTAGCCTGCTGATTGGCTCAGGCTGCCGTGATCATCGCCAGTCAGCCAGGGTGCACCCACCCACCCCCCACCTCCCTTCAAACACACACGCACAAGCACACATACTCCTCCCCCCTTGGTGGCTAAAGGATCCCTTGATGGAGAATCTAGAGCAAGCACCAGAGTGAGGAAACACTTGACTGCTCACTGAATAACAAACACAGCAGTAACACTTTTTATCTGATGGGGGAAGGTAAATGAAACACATTAACAAAACTGAGATAATAACTCTGTAATGCCTGAGTATGTGGCAGTAATTTGCAGTGTGTGCAACACAAAGGATGAAAGATGGGTGATATAAATGGGATTTGATGAATAGACTTTGATGCATGAAGACTGATCATATGGATTTGGGGCAGCTGAGAAAAAACATGAAAGGAAAGATTCCACTGTACTACTGTATCATGAATACACACTAACTTACAAATCCATGCAGACATATAAATACACATAGGCCTACACACACACACACACACACACACACACACACACACACAAGAATATGTAGTATTACAGTGAGAACCAGTGGCTGCCAAGGAATGAAGGTCCTAAGTGGGTCGTGGCAACACACAATAGCTCACATTCTTCTATAAAGCGCTCTCTCTCTCTCTCTCTCTCTCTCTCTCTCTCTCTCTCTCTGTCTCTCTCTCTCTCCAGTTTGCTCAGAGTTCATGACCACTCATTACAACACCATATTTTCGATGTGTTTGCATAAAAAACAAGCATTTAAGTCTTTGTTTTCCTATTGGGCTATTCGAATTAACCTGTTGGGATGCTGAATTCCTGTATTAAGGATACCTTTTGGAGGCAGATACAGGTGCAGGGTGCTTGGAGGACTGTTGGTGAACTCTGCCACCCAGAGGATTTAAATTGCCATTGCAGCTTAAACCTAGGGAGTGCCTAGGTTTAAAAAAAAAACTGGCGCTAGAAAAGATTGAAGGCTTCTGAATGGGACCTAATAAACTAACAATAACTGTTGACTGAAAAATATGATTTGGTCAATGTGGTAGCAGGTCACCAAACTTTCTTGCACAGGGACATATCTTACAGGGAAAATTCTGCCTTACCTGGATGCTTTCCTAATGTGTATTTCCCACATAGGCTAAGAACGCAAAGTCAGATAAGTCAGTCATATTACTCTGCACTCCTTAAACCAAGGACAATTGTCATGGTGCAGTGTGTTTATATAGTGAACTGTACGATATCTTTTGTATTGTGCTGATATTTTACTACAATTATGAAAACAATGTTAAAGTTAGATTATTAAACCTTAGCTATGAATTTTTGCACAACCTTAGCTCCATTTTCATTGAAACTGACAGTCCTTCATATGAGGAATCATCTAATCGGTCATTCGGCTGTTAGTGTAGAGTTGATGTGGATGCTACTATCCCGAACCTTTCAACATTAAAGGTAAATGTTTAGCTGTATAGCTTTGCAACTGTGTGGGTAATATATATGTGACCATATATATTATATATGTATATGTATATATATATGTATATACAGTATATATATATCACAATGTGTGTCTGTAACTGCAGAGGCTAATTTATGCTGACAAAAATATTTTTGTTGGCAAATATTTTAGTTACAACTAGATTGAGCTAGACCAAGCTAAACCAGTTTTTTTGTGTAAAGGGTTTTAAGTTAGCCCAATGCTAAGGAAACGGCAGTCTCTCACTTTATATTGAGTTAAGGTCACTCGCCCAGTATTTGTGTCACAGTGTGTCTTTGTAACTGCAGAGCAACTAATGAGACTAATTAATGCTGACAAAAAATGTATATTTTTGATGCCAAATGTTTTAGTTACAACTGGATTGAGCTAGCAGAGCAGTTTTTTGTGTAGTAGTTGTGGAATTTATTAGTTTGGGAAATGCTAATGAAGACAGCTACCGCAGCGTAGCAGTAGAGTAGATCTGTTCTTCATTGGTGATTGATGTGGTTATCCTGATTACAGGACTGTAACTTCAACTACAGCAACAGTTGATGCTGCACACCTAACAGGCACCGTGGGACTGGCTTACAAATATATTTCTGGCAATTTTTGCACAATCTTTGCTCTTAAAATGATTAAAACTACAATATCAAAATTGGACTCACTAAGGGTTATGTATGGAAAGTGGTATACCTCTCCATACCCAATTGATGGTCATGTATTTTGGAATGACAGTCGTTTAATAGTAAGGCATCTATGATGTCAGAGCATTCTTGGCCATGTTGACGGTGGTCAGATGATGTCATAATGCGAGGTGGCACACTGTCCTCTGCAGCAGAAACATCGCACCTTTCTTCAGACTGGTCTAGATGCAGACAGAATTTGAAGAATAGCCTAACTCAGCAACACTACAGTTTGCAAAAATGACCAACAGGGTTCTGTCTGCGTTGGGGTACGAGGTTGAGCGAGTGCTAGGCGAGGGAGCTTACTCTAAAGTCAAACTGGCCAGCTCGCAGAATCATGGCCACAAAGTTGCCATCAAAATCTTGGATCGCAGAACTGCTCCTCGAGACTTTGTCCAGAGGTTTCTACCCAGGGAAATGGACATCCTGAAGACAGTGAAACACGACAATATCATCCGTGTGTATGAATTTATAGAGCTCTGTGATAGAAAGTTGTGCATTGTGATGGAGTGCGCAGAAACTGACCTCCTTTACAAGATCCAAGAGGTCGGCAGATTCCCAGTGGACCAATCCAGAGCCATGTTTGCCCAGATGGTCAACGCTGTGAGCTATCTGCACCAAAACAATATCGTCCACCGAGACCTCAAGTGCGAGAATGTGCTGCTGATGGGCAACCAGGTGAAAATCAGTGACTTTGGGTTTGCGAGGATTGCAATGGGATCCACTGAACTGAGCAAGACATACTGCGGTTCCGCTGCATATGCCCCACCAGAGGTCCTGCGAGGCATCCCATACCACCCCAAAAAACATGATATTTGGAGCATGGGTGTCATCCTCTATGTCATGGCCACAGGGTGTATGCCTTACAATGACGCCAATATTGCCAGATTACCAAAGATCCAACATAGGCCTGTGAAGTATCCAGAAGTGGTGGAGTTGCCGGAGTCCTGTCGAGCCTTCATCTCCTTCTTGCTGCACTTCAATCCTTGTACCAGGCCCAGCATCCAAGAGGTGGCTCAACACTCCTGGCTGGACAAGGCCGGTGATCATAACAAAGCTGTGACTCAATAAAACTTAGGCTACAGGCCTGAATGTGCAATCAAAACAGCCTACTGTTTGTGAAATGCTTGGTACATGACATGAAAGGATGTATGCATCAACTTAAATGGCAGCCAGTAGAATGAAAATCACCTGATCAACTAAATTTGTGATCTTGTAGCTCAGTGAGTTGAACAATGCACTAACATTGTCAGGGTTGGGGGTTTGAGTCCCACTGGGGCCACCCATGCTAAAATGGTACGCATTGATGGTACCATTTTGGATAAAAGTGTCCACCAAATGGCATATGTAAATTAGATAGTAGGCCTGTCAACAGTCCCTGTGAAGATGATGTAATGATAATGTTTGTTATCTGTAGTAAAATATGAAGATGGGCATTTCAATATTTCACCCTCTTTTTCAAACAGAAATTGTGACTTACTAAAGCTTTTCTGTATTTTGCAGAACATAGTGAAGGTATGCTTGACTACATCAGATAAAGTGATTCAATTGGGGTGGTATGAAGTATAAATTCTCACTAGTTTTGTCTTTTCTAATCACAGTACAAATGGCTGAACCTCATGATCAGAGTTATAGTGTGCAGATGCTCGTGTAATATTCCAATGTGACTGGATGTACAAAGGTGTGCATGTGTGTTCACTTCCAGAGTCTCAAAGACCAATAGACAAAGGTTACCAACTGTAACACAATGTTTAAACATTAGAGCTGAACAATCAATAGGAAAAAAAAATCTAAATTGCAATATGAACTTCTCCAAATCGCTGAGGCTGCAATTATTCAAGAGAGAGGGGTGTCCAAAATGGCTTTCTAAACAAACTATTTTAGTGCTGCGGGTAATCTTTGGTCCATGAATCAATTAGAGTATTGGTGAAAACCTTTCATCGTAGTCAAACTCAGTAAATTCTGCACAGTGACATCTATTTTCTTTTCTTTACAAAATCACTTTTTTTTAAACTATTTAAAATTTCTAAAAAAAATGTATGACTAGAAAAACTTGTGATGATATGAATTGCAGTTTAAATCGCCTTTGCAATATTCTGTCAAATAATCTTAATTCGATTTTTTGTCAATATCGCTCAGCCCTATTAAACATCATGAATAAATACAAACACGCATGAGAGAGGGGTTAAAATTAGTTTTATTATTACTTGATAGATCAGGAAAAAACAAACAAACATATTTCTTGTACATCGTTTTCTTTTCCACTTAGGTTGCATTGCATTGAGCAGTGCTTCTATCCCAGGGAAACGGAATGGTGTTTTTGTTGCCTAGTGTTCACAACAAATATTATTGTTGGCAAATATTTTTGTTACAACTAGATTGAGCTAGTGAAGCAGTTTTTTTGTGTAAAGGGTTCTGAATAATTAAGATTGCCCAATGCTAAGGAAACGGCAGTCTCTCACTTTATATTGAGTGAAGCTCGCTTGTCCAGTGTTCATGTCACAGTGTGGGTTTGTAACTGCAGAGACTAATTAATGCTGACAAAAAATGTATATTTTTGTTGGCAAATGTTTTTGTCACAACTGGATTGAGCTAGCAGAGCAGTTTTTTGTGTAGTAGTTGTGGAATGTATTAAGTTTGGGAAATGCTAATGAAGACAGCTACCCCAGTGTAGTGTAAGAAATAAAATGGACTCTTGAACCTTGCTTCTTCATTTTGACCCACAACGGGTGAAGTAAATTTTTGCATTTACAGTAGCAGTAGTGGATCGGTTCTTCATTGGTGATTGATGTGTAGTAACTTCAACTACAGCAACAGTTGATGCTGCACACCTAACAGGCACCGTGGGACTGGTTTGCAAATATATTTCTGGCAATTTTTGCACAATCTTTGCTCTTAAAATGATTAAAACTACAATATCAAAATTGGAGTCACTAAGGGTTATGTATGGAAAGTGGTATACCTCTCTGTAAGGTTGGCTGATTGGCTGAGGCACAAAAACTGAGACAAAACCCAGTTATGCAGTCCAGGTGTATTTATTTACCAGTGGAAACCGACAATCCCGTGCAGCAATATGTACAGTGCAGGCCTGGCAAAATAACTAAAGAAAAACAATACAAAAAGAAATAGAAAAAATAACTAAATGCAAAAAACTGTGTAAAACAAAGACAAAGCTCAGCTCTGCACTAGGCAATGCCCCTTTAACTCTTGGGCCCTCGCAGCTCTCCACGCTGGCTTGTCTCTGTTTCGAGGTCTGACCACAACTGAACTCCCAGGAACTCCAGTCTCCTCCTTTATATCAGCTGGGTCCTACTAAAAGACATTGCTTAGTGTTTGATAATCAATTATCCCACAGGAGATTAACACCTGGTCCACAAAATATCCAAACATTTACACTTGCATTACAAAACATACTAAAACACATTTTTAGGCAAGTACTTACTCAAAGGGCAATTTAAATAGCATTTGCTAATTAACACACAAAACACCCCTCCAACTCTACCATACTTGGCGCCTTCCCCCGGGAACCCCTTTTCATAAGCCAATGGTACCCTCCTGTACAGTTTCGGCAGTTCCGGGTCTAAACAGAGGAGCGCAAGTACAGCAGAGGAGAAACAGGTGACAAACAATTGGTTTTCCTTGCCAAACACTTTTAACAATAAATAGAAATGTTTAATACAAATACTAGTCCCTGTGTCTTATTTAAAAATACATTCTGTGTGCTTTGTTACACTATGACCCACGATGGAAAAAATATTAACGCTTTGTCGGCGGGCCTCCCGACATCAACAAACAGAAGTAATGATGACGATGTGAAATCATGCTACGCTAACACTACAACACAGACACCTCCAAGCTGGCTTGATTTAATTATTAATGGAAGTGGCTATGCAGCATGTGTGCGTGCGAGTGTGCATCTTACTTTATAGGGCACGGGCTAACCCCATGACATTCCCCCCCCCCCCCCTCTGAAGATGACCCGTATGGAGTCCTGGAAAGGAAGTCCGCTGTGCAGTTCTCCGTTCCCTTCCTGTAGTGGACCACAAAGTCGAACGGCTGCATTGCGAGGAACCACCTAGTGATTCTGGATTTGGTATCCTTCATGTCCTTCAGCCAGGCCAGTGCGCGATGGTCTGTCTCCAGGGTGAGCTTCCTCCCTAACAAGTAGTACTTCAGGGAGTCGAGTGCCCATTTGATGGCAAGACACTCCTCCACCACAGAGTATCTGCCTTCATGCTCGAGGAGCTTCCTGCTTATGTATGCGATGGGCTGGAGGTTATCTAGTTCCCCTTGCAGCAACGCTGCTCCAATGCCCACCTCCAATGCATCAGTCTGGACTGTGAAAGACTGCTCAAAGTCAGGGCTTCTCAGAACGGGATCCGTGCACAGGGAGTCCTTCAGGCTCTGGAAGTCCAGTTTACTGACACCATTCACTTTCCTGAGGTCCAAACAGAACCTCAGGGTTCCATCTTTCTTGGGGACCAAGATGATTGGGCTGCTCCACTCGCTGGAGGACGGCTCAATAACCCCCAATTCCCTCATCACCTCTAGCTCCCTCTTCAACACTGGCAGCAGGCATTCTGGGACCCTGTAGACAGGCTGGCAAAGGGGCTGGGGATCCTTTAAGGTGATGTGGTGGTGGGTGACCTCTGTGCGGCCAGGAGTTTCCCGGAACAGGTGCAGGGGCAAGATTTGAAGAAGCTCCTTCCTCTTCTCCTCTTCCAGGTGGCTCAGATCCAGCTGTGGCTCCCCCTCTGGTCCTGGTAAGTACTGCTCCACTGGCTCCTCTTCCTCCCTCACAGCCTTGATGAACAGAGAGTGAATTGCTGGTGGTGGAAGGGTGGGACGAGGGTGCCATTTCTTGAGCATGTTGATGTGGAAAGTCTGCAAAGGCTGTTTCCAGTCAGGCATGTGGATCTGGTATGTCACAGGACCCATTTTCTGTTTGACCTGTTAGGGGCCCTGCCACTTTGCCAACAGTTTGTGTTCTGATGTAGGCAACAGCAACAGGACTTCCTCACCAGGTTCAAAACTTCGCTGTCTGGCTGACCGGTCGTACCATGCCTTCTGCTTTGCCTGTGCCTGGAGAAGGTTCTCTCTGGCGATTGCTGTAGACTTCATGAGCTGCGCCCGCATTTTCAGGACATAGGAGACGATGTTCATGTCCTGTGCTTTCCCAGGCCCCTCCCAGGTTTCACGGAGCACATCCAAGGGACCTCTGACCTGATGGGCGTAAAGCAGCTCAAAAGCTGAAAAGCCCGTCGAGGCCTGGGGGACCTCGCAGTATGCAAACAAAAGAAATGGCAGCCACTTGTCCCAGTCCTTTCCAGTCTCTGACACAAACTTCCTGAGCATTCCGTTCAGAGTCTGGTTGAAACGCTCAACCAAGCCATCTGTCTGAGGGTGGTAGGGGGTAGTCCTCACTCTCCTAATCCCTAACAGTTGATAGGCCTGTGCGAGCGTGCGACTCATGAAGTTGGGACCCTGGTCTGTCAACACCTCGGGATCCCTACCTGAGAGAAAAATTTCAGCATGGCTGAGGCTACCTGCTTAGCTGTCACCTCTCTCAAAGGGAAAGCCTTGGGGTATCTGGTGGCATAGTCACTAATGACCAGGATAAACTTGTTCCCTGCCTGGCTCCTCTCCACTGGGCCCACTATGTCTACTCCTATGCATTCAAATGGAGTACTGATGACAGGAAGTGGAACAAGAGGTACAGGGGCAGTAGCTTTCCCTGCCGTCAACTGGCATTCTGGACAAGTTTTACAGTATTCCTTGACTTGGCTGTACATCCCTGGCCAGTAAAACCTTTTGGAGATGCGCATGAAGGTCTTCATAAAGCCTAGGTGACCTGCCCAAGGGATTGTGTGACATATCCTCAAAACTTCCTCTCTACAGGACTAGGGGAGGACTAGCTGTCAGCCATAGTCGCTCTGTCTGTAAAGAAAGTCATTTTCAATTAGGAACTCACTGAGGGAAGTGATTGAGGGGTCCTTCTCTGCCTCCTTAAAACAGTGCACAAGAGTGGAGTCTTCGCGCTGCTGCTTAGCAAGGTCAAAGGGCAATGAATCTACCTGCAGCTCTGGAGCTGAAAGTTCCTGCTCTGTTGGCTGCAGCATACATTCCCCCACTAGCTGTCTGCGCCTCTCCAATCTGTCCTCCTGTGTGACTGTGGGCCCTGCTACAACCTCTTCCCCATGGAATGGCATTAGCTGCAGTGTGTCTGTCCGAGTGTCTGGTGTGCTGGGTAGGGGTGCTGTTACTGGCACTGCCTCAGGTATAATGGGTGGCTCTGCCTGCTGTGTTGCTGAAACCATTGGTGGCAGTGCTTTAGGGGCTGAAGCAACTGCAACCTGCTTTGCTTTGGAACGTGTAACTGCACCACAAAACCTTCCCCTGCTCTAGTGGATGAGGTCATACAGGACTGGCAGATCTGTCCCTAGCAGGATGGGGTAGGGCAATTCTGGGGCAACACCAACTTTCATGAGGTAAACCTGTCCTTTAGCCTCAATGTAAACCTCAGCTGTGGGGGCCTGTTCCTCATGTCCATGGACACAGATGACTGGGACTGTTTCTCCCTCACTCCACAACTCCCTAGGAACAAGCTGAGACCGAACAAGGGACTGGGAACAACCGGTGTCTAACAGGGCTGTGTGTGGTTTACCATTTAGCTGCACAGTGGCCAGAGGGGAGTCTGACTGCCCTTCAGGGGGAACAATGAACTCAGGTCTACGGACATAGCAGAGACTGGTGGCTTTGTGCTTTCTAATGGGGCAAACTGGATGTGTATGGCCTGCCTCACCACAGTTGTAACAAACAACCTGTGCCTTGTCGCCTGGCTGAGCCTTGCTCGTAGTGTTCTCCTGAAATACTGGTCTGCTTGGTCTAGGCTGGCTAGGAGAGCTACTGACTGGACCACCCCCCTTAACCATTCCCTCAGACTTACCCCTTGCTTGGCGTAGTCCAGCGTAGTAGTAGGCCCCTGGACCCTTATGTGCCGAGACATAGGTGTCGACCAGCTCTGCCGCCTCTGCCGCCCTCTCAGGATCACGTTCTCTGACCCAGGTCCTCACCTCTGGATAGAGGACCCTGAGGTACTGCTCAAGGACCATCTTTTCCAAGATTTCGTCCTTGCTGGTGGCAATGAAGTTGACCCACTTGCAGAACAAGTCCTTGAGGCGGGTATACAGCTCCTGAGGGGACTCGTCTGCTGGCATGTCGAGGGCACGGAAGTGCTGGCAGTAAGAGTCTCTGTTGACCTCATACTTCTTTAAAACTGCCTCTTTCAGTTTGTCATAGTCTTGAGTGTCGGCTGGGTCCATAGCTACAAAAGCACTTCTTGCTTTACCGGTCAGCAAGGGAATTAATTGGATGGACCAGTCTCGTTGTGGCCAGTTATAAACAGTTGCCAATCTTTTGAAAGTCGTGAGAAAATGTTCAATATCATCTGAGTCCTCCAACCTCACCAGTTTTGGTTCTCCCACGAGCACCCAACTTGACCCAGACGCTGGTAGCTGTGACCTGGCTGTCTCCATGTCCAATTGGAGCTGGGTGACCTGGTGGTTGAGGACGCTGAGCTTCTGCTCCTGCTTCGCATTCTCCTTCTCCAGCTTCTTTTCCCTCTCCATCTGAAACCGCATGAAGGTTTCAAACATTTTGGCCAGGTTGGAAAAACTCCACGCTGGCTTGTCTCTGTTTCGAGGTCTGACCACAACTGAACTCCCAGGAACTCCAGCCTCCTCCTTTATATCAGCTGGGTCCTACTAAGAGACATTGCTTAGTGTTTGATAATCAATTATCCCACAGGAGATTAACACCTGGTCCACAAAATGTCCAAACATTTACACTTGCATTACAAAACATACTAAAACACATTTTTAGGCAAGTGCAGGCACTGCAATGCAATCTCCATGGGTTCCGGGTGGGCTTGCACTAACGTGTTTTCGTCATACGTAATCTGGTGTATTCACGTGCTCCTCGGATGGTCCCATTTCCGTTGGGAAGTCGTTCTTCCGACTTCGGTGTGTTCATGAGCTTTTAAGTCGTAATGTGGAAACAACATGGACGCTACAAAGAAGATGTGTTGTATTTTATTTTATTGCTTAGAGCGTTTAAACAACACGTTGATAGCTGTTTCCACATTTGCTTTACGGTCGGGAACTCATTTTTCCGATTATTACGACACCACATGCAGCGGTCACATTCAAGATCAACATGGCTAACGTTACCTCAACTCAGAGGAGCAACTTGATCGTGTCATTAAGAGAAATACCGTTCAGTCGTCGTAGTAATAAGGATAAATTGGCAACAATTTATCGTATAACCGGGGATTTCCGCGGAGCTGGTATGAGCGGAAAATGTGGCTAGCAGGATGCAAAGTAGCTAACGCTTTGTTCTGACTGCTACCCATGCATTTTGTTCCATCCAGAAGGTGAAAAACGTTCATTTCTTTGTTTAATCAGAACACAACTAGCTACAAAAGAAATTTTCTAGATTTGCTGCACCTAAAATAAAATGTTATCTGATGAAGACTGAATCAGATTATTGTGAGAGTGAAGACCTTACTCAATTTTATTTGATTAATGGTAAAGCAGGTCTCTCTTCACATTCAAAGGTATTTGTGAGGGCAACCTGATGACAATTTATCTGTTGATGACCACAGTGGATTGTTCAGTCATTGTAGAGCCAAAATAATTTTATTCAAGACATTTACAATGAACTCCTGGATGTAGCTGTCCACAAATACTACAGTATGTAGCCTAAAGAACAATCCTTGGCTTATGTTGCCATCTAGTGGGGTTTTTTTTATTTATTTATTTTGCACAATAAAACAAAGCAAAAAACACAACAAAAGAGAAGAAGCAAATTGTGCAGGTGAGATCTAGAAAACCCCTAGAGGCTTATAGAAGGAATCTCACCTCAATACGCATTATAAGCAAATACAAAAGTCATGTAATCCAACAAAAATAAGCAAATAAGCAACCATAAGATCAAAACGCAAACATAACGTAGGCAGGATAAAACAAGCAAAGAGATAAAATAGTAAAAATAATGTAATGAGGGTGTGGGTGCTTTGGCTTATGTGTGAGTGTGTGCGCGTGCATGCGAATGTGAGCGCGTGCGTACTGAAGCACACTTGTGTTCAGACAACTCCTTACAAAAAAGAGAGAGAGAAAGATAGTCAAAGATAGTCAGATATGATCAGTTTGGATAGTTAAGTTTGGTTCATTAGACAGGTCCTAAGCCTATATTTGAAATTCTTGAGAGAAGTAGACTTAAATGCAATTTGAATATAACTGTTTCATAGCTGAGCCCCCCTATATCTAATAGAGAATTGACAGAGCCCAGTACGGAACATTGGGAGATGTGATTACTGGTGGTATTGCTATGTGAGGTGACCAGAAAAAACTAATTGTACAATGCAATGTGACAATGTCAAGTTAGCTAGCTGACTTAGGTTAATTTACCCATTGAACGGGTCACCTTAGCCATCATCGCAACAATTGCCCCCCCTGAGAGATTAGGCAGGAGCCGCCACTGCATAAAACAGAAAAAATACATAAAATGACATTAAAAACGAAAGAAAGAAAGATATTGAGCAGTCACTCTCACACTGGTGACACCTCTGGTCAGCCAGTATAACTTCTCTGAGAGTGACTCCCTCAATTTTTCCTCTCAAAAGGAAATCAATTTAGATGAGATCTTGAAGGATTCTTCGAAGGATTCTTCGAAGGAGCCTAGAGTCTTTCCAGTGGTCTTACCCCACCCTATAGGCAGGCCCCACAGCCCCTATAGGACTTGTAAATGTTCCTGTAGAACAATACACAGATCATCTAAACAATTATTATTATTATAAACTTCCAAGAAATCCTTCAATTCTCAATACAGGTTTGAGTAGTAAGGCATCTATGATGTCAGAGCATTCTTGGCCATGTTGACAGTGGTCAGATGATGTCATAATGCGAGGTGGCACACTGTCCTCTGCAGCAGAAACATCGCACCTTTCTTCAGACTGGTCTAGATGCAGACAGAATTTGAAGAATAGCCTAACTCAGCAACACTACAGTTTGCAAAAATGACCAACAGGGTTCTGTCTGCGTTGGGGTACGAGGTTGAGCGAGTGCTAGGCGAGGGAGCTTACTCTAAAGTCAAACTGGCCAGCTCGCAGAATCATGGCCACAAAGTTGCCATCAAAATCTTGGATCGCAGAACTGCTCCTCGAGACTTTGTCCAGAGGTTTCTACCCAGGGAAGTGGACATCCTGAAGACAGTGAAACACGACAATATCATCCGTGTGTATGAATTTATAGAGTTCTGTGACAGAAAGTTGTGCATTGTGATGGAGTGCGCAGAAACTGACCTCCTTTACAAGATCCAAGAGGTCGGCAGATTCCCAGTGGACCAATCCAGAGCCATGTTTGCCCAGATGGTCAACGCTGTGAGCTATCTGCACCAAAACAATATCGTCCACCGAGACCTCAAGTGCGAGAATGTGCTGCTGATGGGCAACCAGGTGAAAATCAGTGACTTTGGGTTTGCGAGGATTGCAATGGAATCCACTGAACTGAGCAAGACATACTGCGGTTCCGCTGCATATGCCCCACCAGAGGTGCTGCGAGGCATCCCATACGACCCCAAAAAACATGATATTTGGAGCATGGGTGTCATCCTCTATGCCATGGTCACAGGGTGTCTGCCTTACGATGACTCCAATGTTGCCAGATTACCAAAGATCCAACGTAGGCCTGTGAAGTATCCGGAAGTGGTGGAGTTGCCGGAGTCCTGTCGAGCCTTCATCTCCTTCTTGCTGCATTTCAATCCTTGTACCAGGCCCAGCATCCAAGAGGTGGCTCAACACTCCTGGCTGTAAAAGGCCGGTGATCATAACAAAGCTGTGACTCAATAAAACTTAGGCTACAGGCCTGAATGTGCAATCAGAACAGCCTACTGTTTGTGAAATGCTTGGTACATGACATGAAAGGATGTATGCATCAACTTAAATGGCAGCCAGTAGAATGAAAATCACCTGATCAACTAAATTTGTGATCGTGTAGCTCAGTGAGTTGAACAACAAGGTACCATTTTGGATAAAAGTGTCCACCAAATGGCATATGTAAATTAGTTAGTAGGTCTGTCAACAGTCCCTGTGAAGATGATGTCAGGATAATGTTTATTATCTGTAGTAAAATATGAAGATGGGCATTTCAATATTTCACCCTCTTTTTCAAACAGAAACTGTGACTTGCTAAAGCTTTTCTGTATTTTGCAGAAAATAGTGAAGGTATGCTTGACTACATCAGATAAACAAAGTGATTCAATTGGGGTGGTATGAAGTATAAATTCTCACTAGTTTTGTCTTTTCTAATCACAGTACAAATGGCTGAACCTCATGATCAGAGTTATAGTGTGCAGATGCTCGTGTAATATTCCAATGTGACTAGATGTACAAAGGTGAGCATGTGTGTTCACTTCCAGAGTCTCAAAGACCAATAGACATTGGTCTTGGACAGAGAGATTGTCTTCACCAGCTAGTTGTGATGTAATTGCTACAAATAGCTACCAATAGACAAAGGTTACCAACTGTAAAACAATATGTTGAAACATTAGAGCTGAACAATAAAAAAAAAAATCAAAATTGAACTTCTGCAATTTCCAAATTGCTGAGGCTGCAATTAATTAATGGTTTTCTGAACAAGGTATTTTAGTGCTGCAGGTAATCTTTGGTCCATGAATCAATTAGAGTATTGGTGAAAACCTTTAATCGTAGTCGAACTCAATAAATTCTGCACAGTGACATCTATTTTTTTTTTTTTCAAAATCACTTTTCTTTAAAATATTTTAAAGTTATAAAAAAAATGTATGACAACAAAAAACCTGTGATATGAATTGCAGTTTATATTGTCAATATCTTTCAGCCCTATTAAACATCATGAATAAATACAAACATGCATGAGAGAGGGGTTAAAATTAGTTTTATTATTACTTGATAGAGCAGAAAAAAAAAAAAATCCAAAAACAAACATATTTCTTGTACATCGTTTTCTTTTCCACTTGGGTTGCATTGCATTCAGCAGTGCTTCTATCCCAGGGAAACGGAATGGTGTTTTTGTTGTCAAACAGCAGCAGCAGGCAGTAGTCAGGACAGCACAGGGTTACATTTAGCAGGGCACAACATTGTGGGCTCATTCCAGGTTGCTTATATTGCATCCACAAGACACGGGTTGCTACTTTCAGCCCGTCTGGAATGTACAGACAACCTGGAATATTTCCAATGCTACTTTCAAACAGAAATACATAACATCTTGAGCATTTTAAATTAATCTAAACTTTGTTTATAGTCTCATATTTCCATCAGCAGTGTTGCACCATCCTGAATGTAACCCAGGTGTATTGCTATACACCCCAGGACTTGGAAAACGAATAGAGGGCTAAACCTCAAATGGCACCCAATTGCCTAATGCAGTGCACTACCTTTTAGTACAAAGCCTGATCACACTCTGTGAGCTCTGGCCTGAAGAGCGCAATACAGTTCAACAAGGTCTCAAATCTTTGTAAGATTGCATCTGTTTAGATTATCACATTATGAACATATTATGGAATCAAGGATGGGGTGATAAGGAAGCAAGACTCCAAGTTTCTGGTTACAAACCGATGATACAAACCGGTGATAATCAACAATATTGCTTGAATATAAAGGGATGAAAACTGGATTGGTGTAATGAGAAATTAATTGTTGATGGGTGGTTGGCCTCATCTGTACCAGTAGGCTCTGTAAGAATGCACAACTTAGAACAGACAACATCCTACGTTAGTATGACTGATTTTATCTGTTGAGTTTGCATTATTATGCATATTGCTGGCAAAACATCAGAATTTTGAGAAGAAAATAACGTTTTTAAAAAGTGTCTGTGTAAGAACTTGATTTACCACTTAAATTCAATACATTAACATTTTATCCTTTCCAATTTGCCTACTTTTACCTCTACTAGGCCACAGACACGTTGTGGGTATGGTCAGAGTGAAACTGGTTGTTAAAGCAACTGGACCACCTCAATGACATCAGAACTCGAATTAAGAACACAGTACTTAGTTCTTAAATAAGGAAGTTCCATACGCATAGGGCCTGTCACCGTTTCATATAGGACATATTGTATTTCACCACTAGCTTATCCTGTGCTGCTGCAACCTGATAAAAATGCACTACAGCTCACATGAAAGGCATAGATAGCTCATTTCAAGGACCTGACATAAATCATACACACTTCAATGTAAAAGAAAGACTAAGAAATTCATGTCATGTGTTGCTATAGGGGTTTTTGCATAACTACATTCTGAAAGCTGTCCAGCTTCTTTTAGACCAATTAAAGGGTGCGTAGGAGCCACTGGACACACAAGAAAAACAAATCTTAAGTGGAGATCCATTCAAACTTAGGGCATAAGCATATATCTTAACTAACATGACCCTATAAATAAACCCAGAGACAGAGTTTGTCTATAGAAGAAAAATAATGCACCACAATCTATGACTAAAAGCAAAACAATGTCATAAAATATGACATTCCTTACACCCCCTCCGCTTAGCATGAATTCATCTTTATATCCAGAGAGGGTTCAAATAAACTAGAAACCTTCTAGCAGAAGGGATTCCATTTGGGCTCCACTAGTTCTTTGGAAGGTTTTTACAATATTCAAGAAGAATAGTCCTCCAAACATATGGTCCGTGTTTTTACATTAGTCAGTGAGTGAAACCTTAATCTGTTTTTTTCCTCTTCATTTTAGAAAAAACAAAGTCTTTAAAAGTAGGCCACAACACGGAACCCAGCAGATGTAAAACCACCTCAACAGTAACATTAGCCTGTAAATTCAGGCCTCAACAAGAGGCCACTTCCAAAATATCAGGGAGCACAATATCTCAAACACAGTATATGACTTACAGAAGAAAGAAGACAAAATCCTAACATTCAGCCATACAAAATAATCCAACACACCACATCCACTTCTCTACTATACACGCTATAGGTTAGCGAGAAGAGGCAGTCCGTGTGCGGATAGAGATATTTTTTACAGTTCTTTTTTAATTATATTCATTTTTGCAAAGCTGAAGCAGTTCTTAGTATTTCGTGGATGGTCCTCGAAGCTCAACCACAATCCCTGCAATGAGGTCTTCAGTTAAGTTCGGTTCTGCCACCACATGTGCCTGAGTCTGACTGTCTCAGACTGGAGAGGGGGAGGAAGTAAGGCGAATCTTTTACGGTGTATGATTTGACTTTCTATGACTTTCTCCCTGCCTAAACCAGAGGCAGGGGAGCTCAGTGACTTTGTGACAACTCCCTCTCGGTGCAAACATGAAGTTCAACTGACATACTGGGAGGGAGAGGCAATGCCACTGGAGAGGTTTTAAATTGTATACGTCCATGTCAGCCCAACCGCCCCCAAGTTGCCCAAATTCTATAGGAAATATTCCTTGTATCCCAGAAACCCAGGCTGTTGCAGCACAACTCCAAACTGGGATGAAGGGCTCAGGCGAGGAAAGGAAGATGGCGGCAGAAAGAGCAAGGGAAGAGGTCGAGAGGCTTTTTTTTTTCCTTTTCTTTTTTTTTGCCCCCAAACATTGGTCAAAAAGTAGATTCTCCCCAGCATCATTTTGGCAGGAGGCAGAGTCCATTGTTAGATTGATAATGAGAATGACTATTATTGATATTATTAATAATGAGAGGGGTGATGGTTACGGTGGGAATAGGGAATAAGGTTGTATTATTTCCATGTGTTGGCTGTCTGGGAGATGGAACGGGAGGGAATCATGTCCAGCAGGTACTCTCGCTGACGCTCAACAGCAGAGGTGGTCTTATGGGCAGACAGGCTGGGGTTCACATAGGCCATAGTCACACCTGTCAGGAAACAAATAAATCAGCGGTCAATACACTGGAGACCTCAACGTCACACTGCTTTTGCATTCAAATGGTTCAAAGATTCACTCCAACAGGCAATACTCTTTGACTAACACAATATCATGACCCATCATCAAGTGAAGGAAGGAGGCAAAGATGGAAGAAGGGAAAAGTCGGTGTAGAGCGAGATGTACTGACTAACTCCATGGAAAACATTTCACCCCTCAAACTGTAAAAACTGCACCTCTTTAGGGTTTCATTTCTGAAACAGATCAAAAAGACAGAAAGATACAAGGATAACCAGAAAGGAATACTAAAAAGAAAAAGCCTAGCCCAAGGGAATGGGAAGAAAGAACAAGAAGTGAGAAGTTGAGGGAGAGAGGAATCCACCTTAGGAGAAAGTGATAGACTACCCCAAGTGGAACGGAAGGGAAGAACTGGCGGAGTGCGTTCTCAGGCTAGCCTGGTCTCACGTTTATCTACCTGTGTGCCCACCGCTCTGCTTCCTCCAGGCAGCCACGTTGCCCTGGTTACTGCTGCTGCTGCCGGCGGCGCTGACCTTTGCCCCCTGCTGCAGCGGGCGTGCTGCAGCATGCTTACCTGGCCTGCTGACCAGCCCGGCTGCTGTCACCGCACTCTGCAGCTGAGAGGAGGAGGAGAAGGAGTGGGCCACACCCCGAGAGCTCACTGCAGACTGGATGCTACGTGACAGCTGACCAGGACTCTGTAGAGAGAGTAAGTGAGGGGGGAATACAGGGTGTTGTGGAGCAAGTCAATTAACGTGCAGACTTTTTGGCTGCTAATATCTATTAATAAAACATGAGCATCTCTTTTTTCCCCCAAAAATGTTCTCAACTTCAAGTGTAATGATGGTCCAATAGCATTAAGGTAAATGCTAACCTGCTTAATGGTGGAGTGGTGGCGAGCCACAGGTGTCCCTCTGTGCTGCTGCTGTTGCATGGCAGCCCTGACCTGTTTGTACTGATGGGACACCAGCACCTGCTGCTCACTTTTGGACAGTGAGGGAGAGGAAGAAGAGGTGGTTTTGGAGACGGGGGAAGAGGATGAAGAGGCGGCCTGCTGGAGGATACGCTGTTCAATCTCCTGCTCCTGTTGGAGCGCCTTAACAAAGGCTGCCTTCAGCCGATTGGTGTGTTCAGCCTTCAGGGCCTTCTTCTGATTGGACGACATACATTGGTCACAGAGGATGGTCCCAGCCTTCTCCTGTCGCCAACGGGAGGTAAAGTCTGTCTTACACTGGGCGCAGGTGTACGGCTCTTTGGGAATGGAGTTGGCCATTGCCGCAGCTGGGCCCAGATTACCTGTGTGATGAGAAAAGGAAAGAGAAACCTCAGACAAGAGGTATACCCTTAGTTTCTACCATTAGGTCCACCACTGCACTACATCATCCCCAGAATAGCTTACCAGAGTGCAAAGATCTACCTACCTCTGCCATGCATCTCCAGAAGTTTTTGCACCACCTCCTCCAGCCCCAACAAGTAGATGAACTCATTATTGGCTGCTGAAGGCAGGAAGTTGAACTCGGGGGCGGGTGGTTTGGGTGGAGGGATCTCTAGCAGGGTCTTCTCCAGCTGCTTACGCAGCGCAAGCTTGGCGGCCGCCTGCCGACTGGCGGGGGACTCATTGATGCTGGAGTTGGATGACACTGAAGAGCCCTTTAGGTTGGTCGGAGAGGCCTGGACACAAGCACAGAAAAGATGAGCAGGCGGTATAGTGAGAAGCAGCTTCAGTGCCTACACAAGAGGGTGTTCTCTTAGCTTACCTTTGATAAGGCTGACCATATAGAGCTACATTAATTAATAATACATTAATAACACAGCTATATTAATTGCTAGACTACATATTAAGGGTGCTCCGATCGATCGGCCACCGATCATTATCAGCCAATATTCGTTCTAAATAGTTTGATCGGTGGTCTTTATAAAGGCCGATCAGATGACGCAAAACAATTTCTCTATGCGCCGCTAACATGGCTTCACCGGTCTGGCAGTTCTACCAGGTGTCTGAAAAAGACAATAAATTTGCAAAAATGTTAGGGAGACACGAGTTGGGAAGGTGCGGTCTGTCTCTCGCTCTCTCTGTGTGTGTGTGTCGCGCTCTCTCTCTCTCGCTCTCTCTCTCTCGCTCGCTCGCTCGCTCTCTCTCTCACACCGGACCTGTCTGTTCGCCTCCCATTGTACACGCGGGCGTGAGGGATATTCTTTTTTCCATGCCAAGAAGACGACCGGCTGAATTCCCAAAAAGAAGAACTAAGGGTTACTAACGTTATTCGGAATACAGCTGGGTTGCCGAGACTAGCAGATTAGCTGTATATAGGCTACTGTAGGTGCTAGTCAGTATCCACTGAGTGGACTGAAAACGTTAATATTTACTTTTTAACTCTGACTCTGAATGTTTGCTCCCTCAATCCAGATTAATATTGAAAAATATTTTGTTATGTTGCAGTTTTTATAGTCTCTAAAGTTGGAGTAAATTGATAAAGGCCCTGTGTTTTTTCCGTTGGAATTGATTTTTGTTGCCTCAGTAGGCCTATATATAATTTATTGTTCTAACTTGGTGTGTTGTGCACATTTAGCTTTATTCTAATTTTTATTTTATAAAATTGTATTTATTTTATTCCACAGGAAAGCTATATTTGTTAAGATCTAAGCTGCTCCCAATAACCAAGCGTTGGCTGCTATGGTTTAAGTTGTGTCTCTAAGAGAGAGAGTGGAATATGTTGCACATGTTGCCTGCCAATAAACAGTTGTCAATTCATGATACTTTCTCATCTCTTAATTTTAATACTTAATATACAATGTTGTTAAGAATAGTTAAATAAATAAATAATGCTACACGATGAATTGAAGGCTTCAAATAGACCCCGTGATCGGTATCGGCCGATACTGCTTCCAGCAATCGGTGATCGGCCCCAAACATCCTGATCGGAGCACCCTTACTACATATCTATCCTGAGTGATGGCAACTATGAAAATGGTGCTCCAGATGGGTGTGCAGAGTGTTTGCGTGTATACTGTGTTCTCACCTGAGGGATGTTGACCATGACGTTGCTATTGGCCACATTGGCCACACGGATGAGTCCCTGCTGGATGATCCTCTGGCCCTGCACCTGGACATTGGGCACTGAGGCCCTGGGAGCCAGCAACAGTGGAGGGGGGCCCGAACCGCTGTGCTGCTGCTGCTGACGCAGACTGGCTATCTGCTGGGGAGTCACCGCAATGGGCTGATAGCAGCACACAGGCCAGAGCACAGAAACAGACATCACAGAGGACAGAGGACAAACAGCCAGAGGCATGAAGAGATCAAGCGTGGAAAGGGAAAAGTGAGGGAGAAGCAAAAGATAGTGTGGAGATATAGAAGAGGTGGTGAGAATTAGTCAAAATTCATTATCACTGCTAAACTGTGACATGTGTAAGCCTACTCTATAAAACAGTTCAGTGAGCTTTCTTTTAAATCAAGAAAGTTTATCAAGAAAAAAATTAAACCAGTTGGAATAAAACAATAACATTTGCAAATTTAAAAGTATTTGAAATTAAAATACTTCAAATAGTAACTATTTAAATTAGTGGGTAATTCATTGGCATGATGTCAGCATTATCTTCATCATACGAATGGTTTGGAAGCCCGACACTAACCTGGGCTCCTCTGACCAGGGGTGGCATGACAATCTGGGAGTTGTGTTTGGACGGGACATGTTGTCCACCCCGCACCAATGGAGGAGGGATCACCGTGCCTGAGCTACGGCTCGACACCTGTAAACACAACAATGTTAGCAAATATAAAGACACAGTGAACATATCAAACATCATTATGCTACAAAAGCAGTGCAGTTGACTTTGAATTTGTGAATGCCACAGAAAGTACAACTCAACTGCCCCCGACTTGTGTTGCTCAGTATCCACTTTGTATGAGTTGTACACTGCCACAATAAGAGAATCTAGTTTTACATCATGCATCAACCAAGGCACTACAGTACAGGAGAGTTTGCAGAGATGCTAGGTGGTTGTAGTTAAATGCAGTAGCTACCTGGAGGGGTCCTTTGCCTGATGGGATGCTACCTCTCACCAAAGGAGGAGGAGTAGCCACGGAGCCAGTCGACTGGAAAGTAAGAGTGTATATAGTCAATACGTTTTTCTGAGCTTGAGGGGGATAAGCAAGCATGCATGTATGTTTACGTGTTTCCATTAATGATGTCATCAGGACAACAACAAAAAAAGGGGAGAAAATCAAGAAAACATGGATCCTTGTGAGAGTTGTGTCCATAAAACCTGAAATCACATCCCTGTTGCATCTATGGGTTCCCATAGCATACATGTGTAAGAGTGAATACTCTCTTTCCTCTATTTGTGTTGTACCTTTTGTACAGTGCTCTCCTTCTGGATCTGGCTCTGTCGTAGTTTCTTCAGCAGCACCAGCTTGGCCTCTTGGAGCCTCAGTTCCTCCTTCAGCTGTTTAATGATGCGCTCCCTCTCCTCAGGGCTGCTCTTCTATACACATCACAACAACGAGAGGAGGTTTAGGAGGCCTAATATTTTCATATTTTTTTCCAATGAGATGAGTCCGTTTATCAGACAGGGCTGACAAGGCTGACCAGGTTGGTTTGTGACAGATGGATCTGACCAATCCAACTGAGGACAGATCAGAGTGCAAACACAGGCACAATTTTAATCAATGTCAGGAGTGAACTGGTCCAAACATATGCCTTCATATTTCATACTGAATCTGTCAACAAACGTCTGCATGGCAGTAGGAGCATTTGAGTGTGACAGCCATCAATTTATTCTGTTTTGTTTTCCAGCCCAGCACCCATCATAACATGGGGATAAAGACTTCTGTGCCCATAGACTGGATAAGAGATAAGATTGTGTTGTGTGTGAAGTTTAGATTCAGTTGTCTTACCATGAGTTTATCTGTGTCAGTCTTTGTGAAGCAGTGGCCATTCATGAGGGGACTGGATGGCTCATTGTCTGATAGCACAATCACATCATCTGGCGATGGGGGCTGGCGCTCTCTCTTAATGTCACTGAGGGGAAAAGCAATCAAAGAAAAAGCAAACTTCATTAGGAATAAATCTTATTATTCAACCCCATTGTGACACTATATTCTATTTCAAGCTAGATGTATCACAACAAGCATCACCTGGGACAAACTTGTAGTTTTGTCTTATATCCAGTAGATGGCGTTATACAATAATGATTTTACCTTGACCATCACAGGGCAAATGTGTAATGGGACACACAAGAAGACTACATCCAAGAGATCAATAGTGGTGTAATGGCGGCAGGGGAAGTGGGAGCGAGGCAAGCTCGCTTCATCTCCTTATCTCCAGTGAGGGGCAACACAGACATATAGACCTCCTACTCCCTCCTTTCCACCAGAGATAGCAAAGTCTGAGTTAAAACTACATGCAAATGAAGGGCAAATCAAGGGCAGTTTTTCTTTTTTAAAGGGCAAGAAGCGGCTCCAAGCCTTTGATAAAATGACTAGTAACTAGAGTTGCATTTCCTACAGACTGAGGAGAACAAAGATGAGCACTGGTAAGCTATGTAACCATCAATCTGGAGAGATGGTGAAGAGAAGAGGTGGAGGGCGGGTGGTTGTAATTTTACAGGGTGGGGGGATGATGGTGTAAGAATAAATCTGCTTCTATCACAGCAGGGATCCCATGAGGTCCTAAAAGTTGAGGGGCTAGAAAAGAAAAGTCTGAGTAGTAAGGAGGACCGGGTACAGGGTGGAAGATGAGGTAAAGTGAGGGAGGTGATATGTGATGGTATGTGACAGGAAGCGGTTTGAGGGTTAACACTTTGTGCTGGCTTTGGTGGGTTGAATCAATTCAGGTCCCTAACATTTGGAGTTATGTACATACATGCATTGAAGTAATGTAGCGAAGTTATATAATTGCTCAGGAACTGTCGAGCAAGAGGCTTCAGGGTTGGGCTTAGGCCCAGTTTACCACCCAGGCAGGGCCTCACCCCTCTCCTACCTCCCTGGCAAGGCCTAGGGCCTAGCCAGATCGGCACAGCCTGGGCCTCCGCTCTCCCCTCCCTCCCAGCTGGTGACACCAGAGTCATAGAGCTGAGCGGAGCAGAGGTCCGCTGGAGACACTGGAGAGGGTGACAGTGTGGGGGAGGGGAATAAATGGCCAGGAGCCAACCTATTGTGTACACTCTCTCTCACTCACTCAGTCACTCACTCACTCAGTCACTACTTCACTCACCCCTCCCCCAGCCTTACTTACTTGTTCATCCTTTATTCTCCAACTCACTCACTCAATTCTTCACGCCCATTATTCCTCCACCATTCTTCCTTTTACACACTGCTGTCTTCAAACACTTTTCTCCCCTACCCTCTCCTTCCAGACTCCATTGCTTTGTGACTTGTGCAGGACAGAGCAACAGACAAGGGCCGTCCAACAACTCTACTCACAAACCTAGCATAGGCAGTTCAACAGCGTTGACTGTGTGATAACCATGTCATTTACTATTGACTACCTATTGTCAGAATTGTCTCATATGCAAGACATGGAAAATTCAACATACCACAACATACATCTAGCATCACAATGTTGTTACTTTCCCCAACTGTTAAAAACACTATCAATTCCTGTAACACTAAAATTATGCTACTACTTCCTGGAAAGTACTTCCCTGATGCCTATTCATTCAAATGTAGAAACAAGCTTAATGTCCTGCCATTTTTAGAATACTGCCATTAGAGAAATATTACTCTCTGAAACCACAGCTGATGCCTGAGGGGGCAGCAGTTTTCCTGCCTGGCTCTGTTTACATTCCGCCCATAATATTACAAACTACATCCGACACACCAGTAGCACTAGGAGGGGATCAATAGCTTTCTCATCATCATCATCATTACTCATCTTTCATAAAGGAAAAACTAATCGTAGCAGATCCCAGCCTCTCTGACAAACTGAGATGGACTGGCTTATCAAGATGTGGTGTTTGCTACTACTCGATTGAGAACAGCTTACACAAGCATCACAACACGCACCAGCCTGGTTATGTAAGGTCCAGTGTTTCTGCATGCCTCGGCTTCCACGTTCATGGCTTCACACTGACTCCACTATAGTAACGATGAATCAGACATTATTGGCTGCAGTGGGCTACTCCATTCAAAATGCGGTGCAAACTGGCATTCCAAGCAACATTAGACAGTCTCCTTCAATGGTGTACAGTCCTATAAAGCATCACCAAGCATTGTAACTACTAGGGAAGGGGAGTTGGGGGGCAAACAACACATGCTGAGGGTTAAACGGGGGCCAAAGGTGACACTTGAGTGAACTTGTGATATATCAACACAGATCAAACACAGCAACACACCCTTTCATTTGAGTAACCTCTCCCTTTCCTTTTTACTGCCATCACCTCAGTGTGTGTATTTATCACTCTACCAAACACATCACATGACATCAGGCATTTCTCTGCGTGGTCATGTGACACACCCACAACCCCTGCTGGCCCCTCCTTCCTCCAACTGCTCCTTCCAATGTGGAAACCATGGCAACGGCCAGTTGGAACCAGTTTGTGACACATAGCCTTCATTTTGTGTGAAGTGTGAGGCAGAGTTCAGGTGCTGCCGAGGGAGAAAATGGAGCCCAGGCCTCAGGAGCCTCAAACTTTTCAAAATGGGGGCAGGCCACCGACAAGCACACATTGACTTCCTGTGTGACTCCTGTCAGACCACTAGCTAGTGCAAAAGTAGAGAGGTGAAAACTCCAGTAGACACAACTCTATGCACACACCATGCATGCTGCGTGCGTGCACGAATCCAAACACAAACAAGTATTCACACTAACCCATATACAAAAAATTGTACACAAATGCTCTGCTTCAGTTGTCAGCTTGTCTCAAGTTTTGTCTGCCATCCAGAAGTTCCCCCACTACACCCAAATGACGAATCAACACAAATTAAGCATCACCAAATAGCATTGCTCCAGCACACTGTTGCTGGCATCCTTTATTTTCACAGATACAAACTAGGTGCTAAGTGCTTCAACGTTGATGGTGGATTTTGTCCAGTTGGACATACTTTTACGACTATAAAGGGTTTATTGTGGACAAGGTTGGCTGGCTTGCACTATTAAGACCCATGGTAAAGGAAAACACAAGTACAAACTCCCTTTCCATGCAAACTTACATAAAAATCATGTCTCTCTTCTGACCAACTAGATGCCTGCCCCTACACACGAACATCCCAAGACATTCCTAGTATTAACTCAAAAGCTCAATACACAAGATGGCGATAATGGCTAAATCAAACTAGGGATGCACCGATCCGATACTTGGTATCGGGCCGATATTGGCCTAAAATGCTGGATCGGACATCGGTGGCAGCTAACGTTATAATCCGATCCGATCCAGAGCAATCAGTTCGAGCCCCCGGAGTAATAAACGGGCGTAGTCGCCTGCCGTAAAACATGCCTGAGTTTGCACGTGACGCAACACGAGTGAGTAAAAAAAAGAAAGCAAGCGTGCAGGCGATGTGCTGATGTAAACATGTCAGCGGTTGGGAATTATTTTAGCCCCAAAGGGATGCTAGATGGCTATGGTATTACTAGATGGCTATGCCATTACTAGCGTCCCAAAGATCTTTATCCAACTCACTTTACCAAGAACTTCATCTGGCGACGCCTTCCAAACGCCTGCTCCTTAGCTCAAACTTACATCGAGTGTCCTTGGGCTTAGTATCATGTACACGCCACCATAAACGTTTCAATTAAGTCTTCCGTTTTCACAAAACGAAGCTTTTTGGAGATGGGGGCTAAAGCTAATGCTACCGCGCTGATGACGCTGATGCGACCTGTGCGTGCGTCAGCGTCAGTGACTGTCAACACTGTCAGTGAACGGAGGAACAGGCTGACAGCAGAGAGAGGTGAGATGCTTCTGTTTCTGAAGAAAAACCTGCCCCTTGTCCTAAGTGATTAAAACTAGACTAGACTTGGCACACACTGGATGTTATGCCCAGAAAAAGCCTATGTGTAGCCGTTTTTTTTCTGTCAGTTATTCACATTAAAGAAGAGAAAAAAATATATAAGCAAAGGCTGTATGGTTGTTTCAATATTGTTTTGTAGCAGTATGCACTGGTCAGTTTATTGCTCTTTTGCACTTTTGTGAGTTTTTTTGCACTGTATTCCTATATTGCAGCAGTCTTTTATATATCCAAGGAACTGTCATTCCTATTTTGGTCAGTTCTTTTGCCCTGCTGCTTTTCATTTTTTTAACAATAAAATTATTGTTCCCATGTTATTTACATGTTGTATGCAGCTGTGTAATTATAGAAGAAAAAAGGGGTCAATATCGGATCGGTACTCGGTATCGGTCGATACTCAAAATTCTGGTATCGGTTCGGCAGTGAAAAAAACGGTATCGGTGCATCCCTAAATCAAACCCTGTGATATTTTTCCCTCATCTTACCTCTTGGATGTGCTCATGTCGACGGGCTCATCTCCAGTCTGCACCTCCACCTTGATTGTGGCCTTCACTTCCCCAGCCTTCAGGATGCTGGCTGCCACTTTGGCAGCCTGCTCACTCTTCACCTTCACACCCTCAGCTCCAGATCCCACCAGGGACAGGGGACCTCCAGCTGTGTCGCCCTTCTCCAACTTCACCCTTTTACTGTCCATGTCCCCCAGGGACCCAGCAGGAGCTGTATCCCTCTCCAGGGCCCGCTTCTGGCTGCGTGTCTGACGCACTGCCTCCTCCGACATGGCTGCTCTCTCCCTGGAGGGAGACAGAGTTAAGAATACAGTAAGTTTACAGAAAAAAAAAACACTGAAAACAAGCACAAAAACACTCACTTAAACTCATGACTATGCATACACACAGACAGTGGGATACGGTTTGGGTCATACCACACAGATCTAGGTGTAATGGGGTACTTAAAGCAGGCTATACAAATATGACACGGGTACATGCACTTTAATAATCCACTCTTAACCTGATTAAGTCAATACTGACTACAGCAACTGTTAAAAACACCTTAGTCTGAATAATTCAATCAGAGTAAGAATTTATGTAAGCATAACCCAAGTAACACACCTTGATTTCTGCTCAATGGTTCACTTTATCTAGCCATGTAAAGACCGTAGGCCAATTTCAGCTTTTTTAATTTACACATTTATCAAAAAGGAGGTTTGCCCGGATACAGCAGCATTTGTGCAAGCAGTGCCTGATTACACAAATGATAACACTAATGTGCCACACGCTGCGTGGGTACATGATAGCATCTTCTGCTTTCAGATAACATTGCGAATAATATAGTTTACATCAAGGTGGTTATGAAGTGCAACAATGGGAACAAAAAATAGCATCTTCTGCTTTCAGATAACATTGAGAATAATATAGTTTACATCAAGGTGGTCATGAAGTGCAAAATTTGGAACAAAAAAAAAAGTCAAAAAAAAAAAATGTCAATTGTTTACGTTTTTTTTTAATACTTTAATTTTTTGCACATTTGCGCTTGTTTCTTAGATGTATTTGTAGGCTATTACTGTCTTTTGTACGCATAAATGTTGAAAATTATTTTGAATAGTCTTGCACTAAGCTTTTTCCATCTTTCAAAAAGTATACAATGATTATCTATTTAGCACTAAAGGCCCACCTCTTCAGGAGGTGGAGATAATGCCTGCAGTTGTGTTGTTTCTGCCATGTTATGTAGGTCTATAGGCCTAGCATTCTTTAAAATTGCTTATTCCCAAGACAAAATGAGTCAAAACGCACAGTTCATGCTTCTTTTTTATGGTAATATTAATTAATAGTTATTTTTTTAGAGTTATTTTGCCCATAGCCCAATAAGCCTATGTTAAATTTTGGCATTTTGTACACACCAACTAGTCGATTAGTCATTCAGACAACCCACCAACTAGTCAACCAGGAAAAAAATACACTTTTGTACATCCCTAGTCAAGAGGTTTCAAAATTTTTCGTCTGCTATTGAGATGATCACTGGATCTCATTGCATAACATCCCTCTCCGAGTAACGTAACCCGGCTACCAAGTAAATCCATGTAAACCCAGGTTTTTGAGGGAAATGGCCTTTATTTCAAATCATGCAAACACTTTAATTGAACTACCACCATAATTTGATCATTCACAGTATTGGGTACATGAAAATGTAGCCAGTGTTCCATTTAGCTGGTATTTCCAGCTGTAAAAAGGGACAGCCCTGAGGTGTACAGGCGTCTCCTGTCCTACTGCCAGTGCCCCAGATGCTGACCCAAATCCCAGTCGTTACAGTAATAGCACAGGATGGAGAGACCCACTTGGCTTTCTGGGAAAACCTATTACACAGCAAAAAAAAAAAATCGCACCAACATTGAGCAAACATTTGCACAAAGTACACCGACATAGGATTCATACTAAAAACTTGAATCAAAGTTCAGAACTGTGTGTTCTGGATGGGTGTGTGGTGGGGTTACCTTTCTCAGATAAACAGATAGGCCTAATAAATGGATAACAGATACTCATTGGCAACGTTTTTGGGCCTACCTCCCAATTTACCTGAACAGTTTGCTCCTTCAGATAGTGAATCATCATAGCTGTTTATAATCATGTTGTATTATGATTATTTTATATTTTTGCATGATTTTGTTTCTGCTGTTCTGTGTTTTAAAACGTTTTTAAACCTTGCTGCATAAAGATTGCCTTGACGACTAAACTTCAGAATAGGCAAGATGCGTTATCTAAGTGACTTTGAATGTGGTATTTGTATACTACAGTGTCTACATTTTACAAAGTAGCTCGCCCGAAACAGCCTGCTAAAGGAGGGAGAAATCAACGAACGAGAGACCTAACTATGCTCTCTATTCGTCCATTTCATTGGTTTTATAGGAAGTGATCTAATTGATCATTTATTTATTTAGGGTGTCAGTACAAGAAACGCAGACCACCAAAATAATTTTTTTTAGGCAGATCTTAAAGTTTTGGATTTTAGACACTGTCTTAGTACACAGGGGTGTGTGTGTGTGCGCACACACACAGTAAACCTCAGTACCCCTGCAAAACGCATGCACACAACTGCTGGAAAAAAAATCCTAGGGGAAACACTGTGGTGGTGGTGTAATGGTGTGAGGAATGTTTTCTTGGCACACATTAGGTCCCTGCAGTACCAAATGACTGCTGACCAGGTGCATCCTTTCATGGCCACAGTGTACCTATTTTTCAAATGGATACTTCCAGCAGGATAATGTGCCATGTCACCAAGCATGCATTGTCTCAAGATGGTTCCAGGAATATCAGTGACTTTAGTTTACTCGGATGGCATGCGCAGTCCCCAGAAATCAACCTAACAGAGCACATTTAGGGATGAGGTGGAACGGGATGTTCGCAGCATGAATGTGCCACTGAAAAATCTGCAGGAACTGTGTTATGCTATCAAGTCAACATGGACCAAAATCCCTGTGGAATGTTTCCAGCTCCTTGTTGAATCTATGCCTCGAAGAATTCAGGCTGTTGTGTTGGCAAAACGGAGTGCACCTAATAAAAGTGGCCACTGAGCATGTAAGTACACATTTAAAAATACAGATATCAAAGCCTAATTGATCATTTGGGCTGAATTGGACAGTCTATTCAAGATGCACGCACAAACACACCATCTTGTATTTCTGATTCAGAAAGCTGACTCAAGGTCTTTCTAGTCCGCTGTGACATCATCACAGCTCCACATGACCCTTCCCAAGATTCCATGAGAGACACAAAGCACTTCCCTGAAAACTGGTTTAAACTGGTCTGCGGTTGAGAGAAGGCTGGAGCAGGTTTAACCCCTGGAGAGACAGACTGGCAGAGGGAAGGGAGAGAGACGGGGAGGCCACAGACGCCTCCAACACACAGAGAGGGAGGAAGGAGGGAGGAAGAGAAAATGACGCCGTCGCCGGACATTCCAAAACACATGTCTGCCAGACAACAGGAGACTGGAAGCATCATTGACGTGACTGACTTCTATGGAGGTCAAACCTCACCACCCACTGAGAGACTTAAAAAGCCAGTCATCCAAAACCCTCCCTTCATGATATTTGATACTCTTAAATGAAGATTAACGTTATTTCAATATTCTTGAATACGATAACATTTTAAAACATCTGCTCTGCCATCCATTAGGGCTCCCAAGATTGATAAGCCTACCTAATCTAGTAGTTCACCACCGGGATACAATCTACACAAAAACTCCTCCAAATATGAGTTTGTCATCTGAAAAGCACAGCATTGCAATACAAGGGGCAGATGGAAACCGCTTTTCAGCATTTTCTCCAAATCAGTATCTGCAGTACGGCTGCAGTATGAATTAGTCCTGATCATCCACATCTGTTCATTCAGCCTACGCCAAGTTTTATTTTTACTCAAGACAGGGCACAGGCGTCCCTGAGCCTTTGCAAGATGTAGAGCATAGCAATAACTAAACCAACCAACACATCCAAAACAAAACAACCGCAACAAAGCCAAAACATCCAGCCTTGTGTGTGTGTGTGTGCATATGTATGTGTATGCATGGGTGCTGATAGTACAGTGAGGAAGCCCAGTGCGTGTGTGGGGCCTCAGAGACACCCTGCACTGGTACATAACAAGGACAGATGTGCCCTGCTGTACCATCCCTAAACACAAAGGCCATCTATCTGCAAGGGATGACAGCTTGTGTGTGGGTGTGTGAGCGTACGTTCGCCTGTATTTGTGTGTGCGCATTCTCCTATACTACACACAGTGCTTCAGAAACCATAGTTTACCTAGCATGACTGTGAGAACGGTGACTGCAGAGTGCTCTAGCTGTAACAATGTTGTGGTGAACTCTGTCAGGGTACAAAATGACTGTAAGCCTGTGGGACAATGCAGCGTCAGTGGTACTTCAGATCTGTATGTCACTAGAGCTGCAATGGCTGCCAGTTTCCCTGCTGATAACACCTAGCATAGCCCTCTCCAAGGGACCTTTCCTTGGTTAGGCGCTATCCGTGTTTGTGTGTGTGTGTATGTGTGTGTGTACATGCATGTATGCAGGTCTCCAGGCGCATGGCTAGTGTTGTCCCAGAAGAGATGGATGGCATCATGAATGCAACAATCAATGTGCTGTATGCCCTGCTGCTAAGCAACAGTGGGGAGGAAACCAAATGGAATTGGTGTGTGTGTGTGTGTGTGTGTGTGTGTGTGCGTGCGTACATGTTGTGTGAGTATGTGTGTTGTGTGCACACTTGAGACACACTTAAGTGAGAGGGATGTGTGCGCCCATTCTCAATTGTTACATCACACTCCCATCTCACTTAGCCTTCATTGAAGCACCACCACTCATTGGAGCCCATTTTGTATTCAGCGCCACAAGAGCACCAAAGGCCTGTTCTGTGATATGGGGTCATTCACAACCCCAGGGCTAAGAGATGTAAGAGACTCACACTGAGAGCTATTGGACAGGTGGAAATGAAAAACATGCAGGAGACTCAACTGGAGAAGGCATCTTAGCTACATGGAAGTCTATCTGAGCCTAGCCATCCGAACACAGGAGTCTATCCAAGCCATGCCATTCAGAGTGACACATGAGAGGGATGGATGGCAGAAAAAACATGGCATCAATGCTTCAAGCTGTCAGAAGCCGAGATAGTGTTGCACTGAGAGACAGCTCAGAGTATAGGTGATGGCAGGAGACAGAGGAGGGACAAGCAGATATAACACAGGTCCAAAGAGCCTGCAATGAAAACATGTTATGATAGAGACTGAGCTATTCTTTCTCTGCCTAAATACAGTCCTGGGAACTCAAGTCTATGATTGTTGGATCACTGGTTTTGAAAACCAATATGCCTCAAACCAGAATGACTGAAATGGGCATACTTTTTCTCCAGTAGCCTTTAGTTAGGCTCAAATAAAAACCTATCTGGTTTGAAAGATCAGGTAACTACTAGGAAAGCATCGGGAATTCGTATTCTAGGTGCAGGCAGTCAACCGAGAATGGATCCTGAATCAATCAGTGCTAGTGGCATTCCTGACAGAGCCAATGCTGCTCCAGCTCCATCCATCCAGCCTGTAAAGACCTACTGAAACTGACACAACAATCTCACCAATAAGTCTGGCCTGTCCATCAGCAGCACGTCCACCGGGAGACGCCTAGAAGGAGGTGGTAGCCCAAACCTTGCAGCCTGGGATTGAGCAACCATCTCAGAGTAGCAGTGCTGTTCTAGGATCAGTTTTGCCTTTCACCTAATAATGACAAACGACGAAGAGGACCCAGTCCATGATCCTGGATCAGCACTCCATGCTCAACGAGGCTTGACAGGCACTGATCCCAGTCCTGTATCCATTTCAGACCAACAAGCCTGCCAGCCTTGTCACATTACAGCTCTCTGATTCACGCTACCCCACGTAGCCCATGGTCTAGTAAGGGAGGAGGGTGACAATCCAACTCAGAGTTGACAGTCAGCTCCATTTCACATGAAGAGGGGGGTGTTGACACTTGTCAGGTTTGCAAAAGGTGACATACAGAAAGTGGCAAACTGCATTAGGAGAAGAATCACACTACTACAATGGATCTAGGCTATTTGACAGAGCCGGGAAATGTGCATGAAACACACCTCTCATCTTACTGGATAGCACTGACACAATGGTACATGTGTACACAGCCATTACCAGACATGTACATCCATACATTTGCATAATGCTGGTGATATACTGAACAAGCATGAAGTTCTACATTATAGAGCTTATTGTATGCCACTGTAATTATTCAGCCTCATAAAGATACATCACTTTTACATACAACTGCATTATATCCAACAGATAGGAAAATGAGAAGAGAGGATGACAGAGAGAGCAAAGGACAGCTTGTGATTACTGATCTGTGCATGTTCTCTCAAGAGACTATGGAGGAGGAGTAGATACATGTCCCCCTCCTTTTCCTCAGAATAATAAGGCCTAAGGGCAGAGAAGATCTTAGCTAGAAAGAGGAAGGTGGGGGGCAAGTGAGAGAAGTTATCATCTATTGCCCATTCAAATCCATTTAAAAATGCACAACGTCTCATTGGGTATAAACCTCTTCATATTTCTAAATCACACCACAATAGATACTGTTCACTTCCCTGCACTGAAACAGCCTCATAGCAGGCTTGCGTGAATCAATACATTTAATAATTTGCATTTCCTTGTTTGGATCGTACAGGCGAACGCTAGCCCAACCATCCTGTGTATGAAATAAAAGCAGAAAAAAAACTTCCATCCAACTCCATAGTATTATAGGACAAGATGGACTTGCCTGAAAGCAGATGGAAATCCTGTGACCTGGACTGACACCATGGGTTTTGTTCTCAGTCAGTCTCCCATTGTGGCCAGTAGTTCATAGAGAGTAGCAGATCAATGGTAAAGGCTCATCCCCTCAGGTAGCGGGCTAGCCTCTCATCTGCAGCACTGTAATGATCTCCCCACTGGGACTGGACCCAGCCAGCCAACACATTAACAGCCATTTAAAACATACTGAGGCTTTTCAACAGAGTCCTCGGGGTTCAATGTGAGGGGAAACAACAATTATACTGTCCAATAAAAGCAATACAACTATGGATTATTATTGCCCAATAAAAAACAACGAAGCAACAACTCCTTTTCTTATGTGGCTAATGGGACTGGACCTTGTGAAATTGAATTAATCGTTCAAACTGCCAAATTCCTTACTGGCAGATATGACCAGATGACTGTAACTGAAATTCCAGTTGATTACCTACTATTAATCATAAAAGGTTCCTCCTACTGCTTTGTTTGTATTAGGGGTGACGTCATCTCCTACGCACAAATTGAAATATTCAGGCTATCAAATTGTACACTCATCCAAGTTCTTTCCCTTTGGGATATCATCTAGATGAAAAAAATAGACTACCTACCCTAATCTGTGCTCACCAGGCTAAGAGTGGGGGCAGGGACCCAGCTGAGGAGGTGCCACGGTTGGGGGAGGGAAAGGGGCTTAGAGCGTGTGTGTTGCTAGCTGTGCCATAATCTAACTGTACCCAACTGAAAAATACTCTTCCTTGTCTTCTCCCTCTCTCTCTCTTGCTCACTCTTCCTTCTTCCCTCTACCCCTCCCTCACTCACTCAACCCCCCCCATTCTCAGTTCTTCTGCTGTCCGCTGGGCCAGCCTAGCGAGTGTGCCCCTACTGGTTGTGTCCTGAACGCCAAGGGTTAAGCCCCTGCCATTTTAACGCCACTGACAGATCAGACCATTAGGGTGTTACCTAACAAAATGGAAGCCTTTAACCCTGAATCTGCCAGACTGCCTCTGTGTGTGTGTGTGTGTTTGTGTGCGTGTGTGTGTGTGTGTATGTGTGTGTGTGTGAGTGAGTGAGAGTGTATGTGTGTGCGTGGCTCCACCTGGATTCTCCCTCAGCAACGTGACAACGACAACAGCAGTAAGCCCAGGAAGTGCAAGCCAGACTTTTGCACGTGAGCACACAGGAATGCATACACACACACACACACACACGCACAGCCAGACGGTCACATTAAAAAAATATTTTTTAAAAAGTAAACACACAAACACACACCGACATGCTTGCTAATGTATAGTCCACATACCAAACTAGCATACAAATTATAAGCACAGGGATTTCTCACCCCACATCTCCTCTGGCTTTCATACACACACACACACACACACACACACACACACACACACACACACACACACACACACACACACACACACAGGAAAAGACCTAAGCCTACTTAGGTTACTACTAGTTTTTTTGAGTAATCAATTTATACAACACAACTAACAACAGATAATCATTTGCTGACCCCTGACTCAAAACAACAATGTAGGTATAAGTGAGAATTGGGGAAAACTGAAAAGGCTGACCTTTTCCACTCCATTTCTATCAAATGACAGAAGGAACAGCTACATTAAAAAGGTCCTAAACACTGAGCAGCCAAGTCAAGTCAACCTCCTCCAGTTGTTTTCTTGAGCCTCTAATCACAAAATCATTGGATATGTTTTCAACCACAAAAGCTTACTTGCTATAATAAAAAGGAATAGCTAAACTGTTTAAAATATCTTTGACAGGCATAATCTCCAATTTCAGACAAATTGTTTCCAAATGTCTATTGCATAAATCCTGTAAAACCAGAAGCCCATACCCACATATAGACTGGAGGGCCAGGACACACGCAGACTCCTATCAGATTACATTTCTTGGAAATGGACAGTAGCAGGAAGTGACCAGAGTGGAAGAAAAAAAAAAAGAGCCCAAAGGGTGCAAAGGAGTACAGTATACCAGACAAGACAACCGGGAGCTGAGCACATCACAGCTGTACTGCTGAAGAACAACAGGGTAAACTAGGTCAGTCGCCTTTTATTTTGAGTTTGGGTCAGCAATCACAACTTTCATGAAAACTTCATCAGCAGGGTTTGATCTAGGCCAAGCCATTGTGCGTATGACCTCAAAGTATAGAAGAGGCGTCTAAAATTTAGGTAGGCGCACTCAGACAATGCACATGACAAAACACCATCTGCAACAAAGGCAACAAGGACAGCTGTAGATGCAATGAACTTGAAAACGAAACTGTTTCAAGAATGCAAAGTTGTCAAAATCTTTGATGGCATATGCAAGCACTTGTTCTGCTCACTAATGTTAATGTCAATTCAATGTCAATTTAGTTTCAGCAGTGCCCTTGTTACAACAGGCGATAAATTGTAAAATATGTAAATGCTAAAGACATATCCAAAAAAAAAAAAAATTTTACAGGTGTTAAACAAGTTTCTCTGTAGACTAATTTGCATTGTTAACTGCTATAGCTATATGATTTACTTTTTACCTGACAATGAGTAGCCAAATAATTTGAATCATCAACCAATTCAGAGTATCAACCCGTTACTTCAACACAACAATTTCTACTCAGTTATCAGGGTCATTGAACACAATTTCTGAGATTAGGGCTGCAACTTCTTAAGACAATTAGCTGACTCACGCAGAAAATCAACTCTTTTCCATACTTATTTGTTTTTACATCATCATGAATAAATTCCAGGGAGAGAGACAAGACCCACACACACCATCCTGGTAAGTCAGAGTAACTATAAGCAGTTGAATGGTTAAATGGGTGGGATATCCAGTAAAGCATGCTACATACTGATTTTGGACAGTCGCTGTCAGATTTTAATATAGTAATATTAAAATCTGACTTGTGAGTTTACCCAATATGTGCTGAGAGGACTGTCACCAAAATGATATCTGTGTCCGGTAGATGGCTCTGTCTGGTGCACATGCTAAGGCTTTAGCATACAGTATGTTAATTAACCATTGCCAACTAGCACTTAGGGATAGGCCAGATATTGAAAACTCCCAAAAAGTCAGTGAAGCCCTTTCAGTCATTCCAGTTTGTCATTACAGATAAAAGCTGAGGTAACAAACTCTAGGTACGATGCTTTTTAGGCTGTGCATGACAATACTGTCACGCAACACACACATTTACACTAACAGCCATGTGGCATGGAGACAGGCAGGGGACAGTTGGTTCCCCTCTTGGACACATGCCTTGATGCTGCATCCATCCAAGTGGCTGTCCTGCCTGCCGCACTGAGAGTTCCAGAGTTGCCATGTCAGCACTGCCAGTTAAAACACTGTGGAAGCGATTGTTATGCACCGACTGGAAAAACGGAGCAATGGATGATAGCATCTAAAGGTGTGCTATATACGAGTGGCTGCCAACGTAATAGCATATGAATTACTGTAATAACAAATGTATAAAGGCTTATTACACAATATGTGTGTCAATTTGCAATTGATCTCATGGGTTCAACGGCTTTCATGCACATAAGCCTGGGCTTTATGATGTCAGGCCGTCATTATTATAGTGACCAATCTCGACCGCACAGCTCATAAAACAAGAAGCAAAAATATTTTCACAGTGAGGGAGAATTAATTCTTTAATTTATCTACCTCATAAAAAGTAATGACTCCATAAATATATAGGGCACTCTCCTAACCACGACACCATTTCTTACTTATTCTTCAAGGGCCATTTCATTGTTAGCCATATGGCCTACCTGGTCAACAGGTGGCTATTTCCCTAAGGAATACCATGCAGACCTATACAATGACGCATAGCCAGTCTCACATCTCCATGTTGAAAAAGACAGCAGCGTTTCATTGGGCATGAGCCAAACTATAGCTACACAGTGAGTAACGTGTTTCAATTAAGCTTAGCTGGCTGTTGGACCTTAGGCAGTCATGATGCTGGATATGTGTTTTAATGGTGCTGTCAAGAGGAGAGCATGAAGTATGGCGAGTACAGAGAGTATGGGGGAGGGGTATGAATAGGCCTGATATAGTGTTGATTCGGTTGTAGTGCAGTTGAAACTTTCCAAGAGGTTAGCTTTGTTGAACCAGATACCTAACTCATCCACACATACATGCGCCTCAAACTGTCTAACAGAGGTTAGGCAAACTGTAAACTTGGTACACATAGTTGAGTCAATATGAAGTCCAACAGGGTAAACAAGAGATGGTTCAGTCAATCAAACACTGGAGGATTCCTCTCTTCCACCTTTGAGAATTGCCCGAGGGCTTAGGGTGGGACCCCATGGCCAGTACAACTACTACAGTCCTCAGGTATTTAGCACACTACAAAAGCCGCTTTTCCACCGCATGGTACCGGCTCAACTCAACTCTACTCGCCTTTTTTGGTTTTCCATTGGGCAAGTACCAGTACCAGGTACCATATTAGCTGGTACCTGGTACTTTTTTTGGTAGCACCTCCGTCAAGGTTCCAAGCGACCTGAGTCGATACCAAAAGGTGACGTGAAAACACTGCAGACTACTGATTGGTCAGAGAGAATCGTCATCATTGCGCGAACATATGCTAACGTTAGCCACCAGGTTAGCTTACCCTCTTGCGTCACCTTTGTAGGATTTCCCAAACTCTCCTGTTTTTTTCAGCAGTCTTTTGTCTTGCTGCCTTCAGCCTCTTCTGAAATAAAATCTGTCTCCTTGCTGTGACTAACAGCCACATACCGAGAATCAAGAACACCATCCCTTCGATATCCTCCATTGTTGTTGTGTGTGTCGCGTTGAAGATGACGTCACAGCAGTTTCATGCTGCGTCGCTATGACGACCAGTTGGGGGGGCACATTGAGGGGGTACTATCTGCAGTGGAAAACCAAGTGGTACTACCAAAAGCGAGTAGAGTCGAGTCGATTTGAGCCGGTACCATGCGGTGGAAAAGCACCAAAACAGAAACTGACACACAAACTTATTTGCACAAAAAATATTCACATCCTGAAAATAACTAATAACTAAGTCTTCTCAGTGGACACAACACTACATGATTTGTCAACCAAACAGAGCCATGACATCCTGTTACTTGCATGCCTTCAGAAACAGGTAATAGGCCTAGTTCAACGGTGGCAGCCAGTATATGTAGCAATCAGTGTATGTTGCTCAACTATCCAAAAATGACAAGAAAGCAAGGTCTGTTTCATGAATTAAAACAAGAACGAGGACAAACTGACCATATATCATGTTCCTCCGCCAAATATTATGCAAGCTGAAAAGCACAATATTGTTTACCAGTAATTGAAGAAGGTAACAACATGAAAATGTTGAAATTTAGCTAGGCCTTCATGAGGGTCCTTTTTCACTTGCTGCTGTGGCTTTCACTTTTGCATCTAATTTGACAATCAAGCAGCTATTGAAAGCAATTGCTCTGCCTCTAACATACAAAATGCCTGACTGAGCCTAAACCAAGATCCTACAAACAGTGTTCTTGAGGACACTACATTGGCCCAATCACTAAAAAACTTAAGTATACTGATCCAGGTCCCACATACCTCAAAACAACAACAAATCCTCCACTGACTCTAGCCCAGGCCTACCTCTTCTCAGTGTCAGGAAACCCAGCGAGGCGATTGAAGCCTTGCGACTAGTTGGGGTAAGTAAAACCTCACAGTTCCGCCAGCATTTCCTGTTAACCTCTTGACAATGACGGTGTACAACAAGCACCCCACCCTGGGAAATCAGCAGCTAGCAGGCCGTCATAAATCAGATCTAGACCTAATACAACCTGTTTCAGTTGTATTAGTTTGACACTGCTAATTGAACACACTTTTTATACGCAGTAATATTACACCACTTGTCCACTGCTTGGCTGCCCATAGATTTATAAAGATATGGTTGCTGAGAGGATGTATCAACACTAACTTTCTCCCTAAATCACAGGATAAATGACAAATGTATTTTTGGAGACAAGAATAAAACACTAGTAGCAGTAAGTCTCTCTCCCTCTGTATCTCCTCATCTGGACAACTATGGATCTCCCAACTGCATTTCTTACCCGACCACTTTTAGCTGACCACTACAGCAACGCAGAGACTAATCTGCCAAACCCTGTTCAAATCTTGTCCGATGGAGGAATTTCAGAGCGAACGACTGGTCTTGAGTAAATGCTTTCTGTCCCTTTGGGAAACAATGCACACTGCGCAACAGAGCAAAGATGAGGCGTTATACACATGAAGATACACTCATCTTCATGTCAATCGTTTTTTGATTCATGGTAGAGAAGCTACAGTTAACATTTACATTACAAATGTGTTCTGAAGTGACATTATTATAAGGATAACACTGATGAAAAATTCTTTATGAGACTTGGATTGATTCAGGCATGTTGCCATCTTATACCATTTTATATGAGATTTATTTCTCCAAATAAAACGGTATCGCAACTTATCTAGAGTGGAGCAAGTGGACTTGGGAATCTCTACTGATGTGAACAATCTACACCAGTGGGAGTTGTTGTTGTTTCTGTTAGAAGTGGCTTCTCTACCAGTTCATTCTTTTTCTCTTCCCCCTTGAGCTCAACTCCCATTGGTTGTTGCCAGGATCACTTTCAGATTTCAGTCCTGGCGAGTCTCAGACTGCTTCACACTACATGAGCATGGCCAAACTGGGCTCAATGAAATAAAAAACGTTTGAATAAAATCTTGTCAGGCTCCGGCTCAGGAGTCGTCAGGAGAGCCAAGGCAGACGGTCTTAAGCCTGTTAACACTACAGCACATTCTTGCCCAATCATCACGGCCTCAAGCCCCAACTCACCCCGGCGGTCTGGACGGTCCAGTCGGGCTTAGAATCTGCATTAAAATCAGCTAGTGTGACCTAGCCTTAACTCTGCTTGGGCTCACAGTCTACCACAGACCCTGACTGCAGTGTTGAATGGTGCCCCACAGTGAGCTACACAGATGCCATTATGATAACGCCTCAGCCAGACATGTGGATGGATGGAAACAATAAGAGCTATGCTATAATACTACTCTGCAGAGAATTGTGGCCTGTATTAGGTCTTCACTGTGAAGCATTAGAGCAGGTGAGAATGAAAAGACTGATCTGAGAAATCCTTTATCCTTTATCGTTTCTCAGGGAAAAGAATATCTTGGTAAAATCGGTATATGGCCTATGTTCTGTCAAGGCAGTGAGAAACAAATGGGATCTCCACTTTAATATCTCTCAGATCCATAGATGGTATTTAATGGATCTACACAGTAACAACAAAATGCAACGGCGCCAACATATTTCGTTGCTGCAGTTTAGATATATATTATATTAACAAAATGTAATTATGAAAAGGGTCTGAAGCCTCTTAATTGTGCAGTAGGATACTTTCATTAGGCTATTGTCTGCTCTTTCAAATTAATTTCTGATCTTTCAAATTCATTTGCATTCCACAACATCGTGATTACACTACTATTTCCACATACTGCAACTGCAGCACAACTGGAAAAAAAATTAGGCTATACATAGACGACATTCCATAAAGAGAGACCTACAAACACAAAAATAAATACGACCACAATAAACTTCACAATGGATCTCCCTTTGTGGTGACACTGAGCAAATGTCCTACGTACTTTTGCACCCTTATTTATGACGAAAGTAAAAAAAAAAAAAAGATCTAGCAAGTGGTAGAAAATACAGATGTATCTTTAAAAAAAAGTTGCAACCCTGATGCAGCAGAACAAGAGTGGATCTCAAGTCAGTGGAGTCATGCCTGTCTGGTCACATCACTCTCAGGAGGGTTTTTCACAAGAGGCACCACTCCTGCGGCAACTCCACAGCCCATCATAAAATGCAAAGCGACATGTGTCCCCCATCACTAGCCGAGGGTGCCCACTGCCTGCTTGCTCTCAATGGAGGGCACTTGCTTGGCAGAAAAAGGGATATGAACACCGCTGTTCAGCCTAAATACACCTGAAAGACAGGTGTATGCAGCCCTCTCAAGGTGTCCCAAGTTCAGTCAATCTGATGAATGTTCATCTTGTTGTAGAAGTAGAGTGGATAAGCTAAGAAACATTTCCTCTAACTATGTCACATCACAGTCATTAAAAGGGTTAATGATTCAGGCATAGCTCACAATGAGCGCATGTAAATTTGAATATTTAATATCACAGGGGTGTCTTCAATAGTAGTTGCAGAGCATGCCTCAAGATTTGAGGATAAGATCGTATATTATAGAAATTAACTGGTACTACCATTACCGGAGCCTTAATATTACAGGAGACATAAAGTCGTCGCTGAGTTGTCTATGGCTTTGGGTGGGTGATACGGTTGTGAACGGACAGACACACACCCTGACGGAGACACCACCGTCCACCATTACGCCTCCATAAAAAGGCTTTTCATGGTTGAGCTAATCTGACAAAGTTCTGAAATTAAGCGCTCATTAAGCTATAATCATATTCATCCATAGTCAAGAAGGAATAGCCGGCTTTGCCATATCCGGTAGTAAGACGATTATCATATTCATAAACTTTAGTGATGCAACTTTGCCCAACAGAATACCTCTTTCCAACTAACCCATCAACAACAACAAGCTATCTCATGCTAACTTGGCTTGCCAACAACAACCTGTCCATCTGTCCAGCTACAAAACCAAGAGCTAACTAAAGCTAGCTAACAGCCATTTATGGTTATCAGCGGTTACATAGACAATACAAAAATCATTGAACGTTGGAACATACACACCTTGAACTACAATGATGATATTTAGCTAGAATCCTAATACTTGTCCAAATAGCGATACACGACAGACAATGAAACCGACCCCATGTCGGAGAGCCGCTTGTGTTAACAGGCTAGCTAGCTAGCTAGCTAAGTTAGCCTGCTAACGTTAACTCCCTGGACACCAGTCTGGCCAGACAGTCGCTTCAGATTCACTCACAAATAATCAGACCTTAATGATATGCACAATCTGAAAGTTTTGTCTAAGAGTTTCGTAGATTCATTATGGGTAACTAAAATAAAGAATTCATCTTACTATTGAAGCATCCTGGAACAAGTTCTGCTAGTGAAGTTAGAGTTATATTATTCCTCGACTTTTTGAGGCGGTTTGTTCTTGGCAGTCGGTAACGTTACTCGGTAGGTGTGTATGTGTGTAGCTGAGGGCGACACACAAACCGTACCTTGCACATTAGCTGTTAGCCAAAGCAGATCAAGCTATGCTAGCTAGCTTAGTTTAGCTGGGCTAACGTCGGGAGAGAAAAAAACTTCCCGTCGTCGTCTTAATTAAATTGGAAATTAAAAGATTTGATTAGTTTATATGTTAATTGAATATGTGAACTTACGGAGTATAGGAGCAGCCTGGCCGACTTCACCCAAGTTTTTCAATTGTTTTGACGTAGTATTTAAGCTAGCTACACCCGTAATTCGCTGAAAAAATCCCGGGGATCCCCTCTCTTCTGTCCGCTGCCACTCCGGTTGCCAGATAATGTAATGAGCCACCACATGCGGCGTCATGCTGCGTTCAAAATACCTCGGAACTGTGAATATTCCGACTGCTGCTAAACTCGAACGAAAATGCTGCGTTCAAAACCATTCGAAACTAGGATATCTCCAACCTTCAAGGCAGAAATAGGATAAACAGGGAAAATTATAAACAAGGAGAGGACAACTGTTTCAGGAGAACCCAAACTCGCAAATTGAAACCAAATAAAAAAATAAATACTGCAAATGTAATGTATTGTATCACCTAATTCAGGCCTGTGTGACAATAGTGTTCTCTGCTCAAGACAGAAACTTCTCAGTTCCAATGGACACCTTCAAAATCCCTACTGGACATGCCAACTGAAATTGTTCAATGCAAACTGCATCGTTTAATCAGACAGCCTGTAATAGAGCCTCTGCTCACATGGCTCAAAAAATTAACAGCAACTCTTAGCAGGCTGTCGGACAAGAGCAGAACACATTACATTTGTTTTCCTTTTTGTGCTATTTATGTTAAATTGGCACTCCATGAAAATAGCATAACTACCCAAAGTAAGGTAAAGATTATTTTTGCACCACTTTTTGCTGAAGGAGTACCCTTCATAACCACTCCCATTTGGGTACCTTGCAACCATGCCCTTTTTGCTGTTGTTCAATGAATCACCCTTTGTATAAACTATAACTATAACACTATAACACTTTCAATATGGAGTTGATATTTCATTGCCTACAAGTAAAAAAAAAACTGTCTCCTGTATATTACGTGGCACAGCAATGGGGCGATAGAACAGGAGCTACTGGTGCTGCCTCGGCCCAAAATGTACATCGCCATGGAGCTGGCCCCCTCCCATCCCTCGGGGCCCACCTGAGACCACAGAAGACACTGAAGCAGAAACAGATGGAGACACAGGTGCAAAACGTTTGCCATTTGTGTCCGGTGTGCCAGAAGGCCGTGCCAAACCATCCCCCGCCAGCTCCCTTAGATTCTTACTGCCTTTTGACCGCATCATGGTGGACCTGGTGGGCCTGCTCCCGAAGTCTGCCAAAGGACACAAGTACATCCTGGTGCTGATGGACTATGCATCCCGGTACCTATAGGCGGTCCACTCACACCATATGCACCAGGTAGCCCGTGATCTGGTGCTGCTGTTCTACCAAGTGGGGATTCCCATGGATATCCTCAGTAACAATAGGCCCCTCTTTGTCTCCCGGCAAATGGCAAACCTGTGCAAGCTACATCACCTCCAAACCTCGTCTACCACCTGCAGACGGACAGCTTCATAGAGAGGTTCAAACCCTGAAGAGATCGCTGCAGAAGGTGGTGGATAACTGGGCCCTCAAGCTCCCCTACATCCTTTGCCGTCCAGGAGGTTCCACAGGTGTCCGCAGGCTTCTCCCCATTCAGGCTGCTCTACTTAGCCTGATAGATGTGGCAAAGGAGTCATGGGAGCAGCAGCCTTCTCTTCACCACTCACTCAGCAAACATGTCCAGGAGATAAGGGAGTGAAGGTGGGGACAAAGCTCTTCACCACTGGGGTCCCCAGGGATCCACAGCGGTGCAGATTCAGCACCAGGGCCACACTAGGCTGCCAGGGAGAGTGGGGAAGGCCACTGATCACATCTGCTGCCCATCTGCAAACGTCCTGGCAAAGCAAAGGTGAGCAACAGCAGAGCCAGCCCAGCTAGAGCCCACACTCTTGCTTTGTTTCTATGCAGAGTCAAACCAGGAGGCTGTGTAAAGACTGCCAGGACAGCTGCATGCCTGCACCTCTCCCCACCTGCACCCTCACCAAGGCTTAGGCTACATGGAAATTTCAAGGAACATTTTGAAATTCCTCCACCAGCAACCCATGTAGGGCTTTAAACATTTTTGACTTTTTTATTGTTTATAATTATTATTATTTTATTAGTATTTATCAAAATGACATAACTCAGATTACTTATAAATTATAACCCTTTTATTTTATAAGTAATCTGAGTAATATTGATCATTTAGGAGATTTTTCAGTGACTGAATATGTGAAGCCACAGCGAACCCATAAGATACCTTTTATGTAAATCAACAATGTCTCATAAATTAGCAATCAGAATGGGTGGATGGTGTGCAACGAATATAGGGCTTGGTTTAAGCTACAAAAATCTATGATTTGCCAATACCATTCTGAGATTTGGTAACATGGCACCCTCACTAAATGGTTAATGTTCTTGATTAGAGCTCAACTTTGATTGAAATATTAGTAACCTCTTGATAACAACTTGTAATTTGGCACAGATCTTTTAATATTTACACTGTAATTACAAAAATGAGGGAGCTGAAATCTCAAAGCTTACTATAAAAAAAACAACAACATATGTGGCAACCATTGAATGTAAAGTCCAGGGTATGAGGGCGATTAATCCCATAGAGAGGGAAATGGAGGAGAAGCAGGAGAAATGTTAATAACTTCACCAGTATTTTGAAAGGCTTTAATCAGACACAAGACTCATGTTGGTGGCAACAGTGGATGGTAAGAATTATGAGGATTTTTCTTATGAGATTACGCAAATAGAGATGCAGCATGTTTGGATAAACATCTGGATGCTGGACGTCTGGATGCTGTCAAAAAAACAACAACAAGTTGCTGTTAAGCATCGTCACTGTTGCTATTAAGTTGTTCCTTCACTTCTTTTTTTTCATATCTCCACCACTGGAACTTACAGTATTTCCTATATTTCACAATCTTGTATAATTATGTAATTTACCCTCTTTGTGGCTTCTCTAATCTAGCCTACGCATGTCAATACATTTCCAATAATTGCAACTTTCTTTTTCAATATCACCTGCTTTCAAAACTCAATAGTGGCTATAAACATTATCCAGTCTTTTTCAAAATTACAGTTCTTGTGCTTGTCTAATTTAGATGGAACCTGTATTTTTAAAGTCTTATTCTTTTCCCCTGGTTTCCACAATGACAATGATGCTTCTCCTCCTTCTCTTCCTTCTCTGTGGCATTCATCACGCCTCATACGTTGTTCACCCAGCTTCCCTTTCATTATTTTCCAAAGTCTGCCATACCAGTAAGCTACTGGTTGATTCAGTGTCCTGGGTCGGCTTCCCATCATCAGCAGGCCCATTTGGAGGCAGTGCAAGGCCAATCAACATCATGACATTTTATAAACTGAGCATATCCAGGCTGCGCCGCTGCATCGGGCACTGAAAACAAATCCTACACAATTCATAGAGTAATTATATTAGTGGTTCCCAAAGTGGAGTCTGGGGGCTACGAGGCATACCTGAGAATGTTCCAGGGAGTCCTCAATAAAGTAAAGAGTGGTGTTAATTTCACTATCCTTTTATTCCCTAGAAATTTGCACAAGAGAACGGTTCTCCTAATTAGAGGCTTCACTCTCCTCTGTTATGCCACCTAGACAATTACAGTATGTCATTCTGGACTATATCAGATCTAAGAACAAAAACCCTCTCAGATGGGGGAGCCTGGGACAAAACCTTAGCACAAAAGGGGGTCCATGGCCTAATGGATCTCTTATTTGGGGGTCCTTCACATGAAAAGGTTTGGGAAGTCCTGCATTACATCACCTCTCTGCTATTTTGGTAGGAAAACAGGTTATTTAAAGACAGCCAGTCTGGCAATGTGCCACATTGGTAGAAAATAGTCTCATGATCTTGCATGTGTTTTTGTATAAGCATGAAATGTTTTGAGCTCATTTGCTCGCTCAGGGAGTGAACGTTCAGTCAGCGAAACAGAAATCTAAGCCACATGATACCAAAGTTCTGTGAGGAGAATTTGTGCCATTGTATAAAAAGACTATTCACTTGTACTTTGCACTTTGACAGTTTGCCATTTTCCTGTTGTAAACCACTTTGTAACATGTTTTAATACGTGCCATACAAGTAAAGTTATTATAGGAATAATAATAATGACAATACAAATAAGAGCATATCAAGTTTGCACACTGATGAACAAATCAGTAACTTATCATTTTTAATCATATTTTTATTGGAAAATTGTTGAAAACAATGTAAGCAATAAAAACATAGGCATTGGATAGAATATGGCCAGTACTCAAGCTTAAACTGTGTCCTTACAGAGTGCCTTAAATACCAAGCATTGAGTTTGATTTCTACATAGGATAGCTAAAAATACATATCACACTTTACTAAATTGACTTTATAAAATGTCACTGTACAATAAAAGGTTCAACAAGTGGCAAATCTATACAAACATACTGTAAAGAAAACCAATAACTAGAACTATTAAGACAAATTAAAATATTACAAAATAAAATAAATTCACTTTTTGAATATCTGAAGATTACTGTAAGCTCCAAAAGTCTAAACATGATGATTTGTAAAACTGAATACATGAACAGGAATTCATATATTATGGAACTTCAAAAATATACAGGAGTTTAATGTGTTTTTTTTTAAAAAAGGGCGAGTGGCATCTCTCACAGCCGCCAAATGGTATAAAATTTTGAAGTATTTAAACATTGCTCATTGACAGACGACACCACAGAGGCATCTTCTGGTCCATTAAAGAACTGCACATAATGGTACAGTGTCTCTAAACGATGTAGTTTCCAATCTAGCATCTTACAGCATGAAATTCAACTGATTACTTTGTGAAAACAGATGACAAGATGTGTCTATTCTCTCTAATGTGGATATTGTGCAACAAATTATCTACCAAGTGTTCGTTTTTAGCAACTCAGGCCAGCAACAATTGTACAGGGAGTCCACATCAGTAACTTCCATGCATGAGGAAAAATAGCATTCATACAAAGAAAAGCCAAGCTGTAAAATATTTACCAACAGTTACAAAAATATCAACATGAATAAATTAATTTCTTCTACATTTCTTCTACTGCCCCCGTATCTATCCCCTTTATTTTCCAACGAAAGGAAAAGAAACCTGTTCTCGATATCTGAGGCAAAGAAGCCCTTGTGTAGGTCTCTGTGTGTCCTTCACCACTCCAATGAAGTGTCTACCTCTGCCCCTTTACCCAGCAAGCATCCATGAATAGCCTAAGTGTAGAACAGTAGTGGCAATTCTTTTTAGAGCAATTATGAAACTGATAGCAGACTATTAGGAAGCCATCTTGAGAAGCTCGTAAAGTGAAGGCCCCAACCGCGAGCCTCCTGTTAAATCCGCTCAAATCTTGACTACAGTGGGTCCGGACAGCAGGTTATTAGGCATCCATCTGTTGCATGTGATATTATGTACCAGCTAGCGTCATGTGTGAGACAGAAGGGTCCCTCATAGCAAGCTTGCAAGGCTGGTGGTGGGGCCATTCTGGGCTTGGATCTGGACAGGAGGAGGGCCGTCGGTCCACTGAAAAACAGACAGAAAGACACCGTAATTATGGTAATCCAGAAAACAGACGCATCCGAGGTAAACAGAGCAAGTGAGAAATTGTCAATCCAGTCAGGCAGTGGAGTTACAAGTGATAACGGAGAGCAATGATGTGTAAACTTGGAGAAGCGATGTAAGCTGTTGTACATACACTGATGAGGTTATGCTCAGGGAGGCTGCAGGCAGCAATGTGGTCTTGCAGCAGCTGCTGAGAGAAGTTCTGGTGCATCTGGGCTGCTTCATGGGCGTCCATGGTGTTCCCCAGGGCTTTGTTCAAGTCTACAAATACAACACATGGTCAAAACCTTCCTTCAACTACAGCTTGTTTATCTTGTTGGCATCATAGATTTTGTGCCACAAGCCAAAATGTGATGGAAAATCAGGTCTTTTGTCAATAGTGGTCAGACAATCCTGTGCTTTCATCCAAGTGCTTACAAGCATCCAAGTGCTTTATGTACCTTTCAACAGTGCTGAGGACCATAGCTGAACAGACATGTCAGGGATCTTGCTGGCCAGCTGCATGGCTGGTACAACCATGTTGTTACTTTCCTGAGGAGAAGATGACAACTTATCAGGGAACAAAGTGGTAGAGAACATCACAGACCAGTGAATCTGGCAAGCATCGCACATCAAGAAGGGTAAAATGACAGAATGAACAAGAGATCTACATTCTCTGCATCGCTTTGAAAGTTTAGTTAAAAATATACTTGTCAATAAAAAATTAGTTGAAATGGAAGTGAGACAAAACAAAACTGTTCTATAAATGTTTGAAAGGACACTGTAATCCGTTCTTGTGCCTGGGAAGTAATCACAGCAGTGTTTGAACCCAATTCATGGTTTGGCCACAGAGTGAAAAGTGAATGTCAAGTCAGCTTTCGTGGGGACTTTAGACAATAGTCAGGTATTAAGTCTTACTCTGTGGTTTCCCAGCACATAGAAGATGTGGCCCAGCAGAACCAGGGAGCAGGCAGTCAGTCTGTTCAGGTCCTCAGCGTTGGACATCTTCAGGGTTTCTCTCAGGAAACGTCTGCAACACAAAAAGAGAGAAAACCTGTAATATTGAGGACATACAGGGCACCAGCAGGGTTAACGCCGCGGTTGTGGGCAAGACTGCGGCGGTCAGCATTTTCCCTATTCATAAATGGGGTTTGCCGCCTCAGTTTTACCGCTCACACTATTTTGGCTCCACCACCTGCTTCTGAACATTTGCATCATATGTCCCGTAAGCGATTAATACAAGCACACCGCTGCGCAACAATACCACTTGCTCTGGCAAGGCAGTATGGTTAAAAAGTTTCATAATAAACCAAATATCAATAAAAGCTAGGTTGTGTTGTGTTTGTGTTTCAGTGCAGTCCTTGGAAACAGGGTTACCATATCTTTTCCCAACAATTTTGCCTAGCATGACACGACCTCTTCTCTTAATATACAGAGTTCTGCTGCCAAGAACTTCGGCTTTCTTTGCCTTTCTGGCATATCTAGTTTGTGATCCATTGTGCTTGCGCATGGGCGTGGATGACCAGGGGGGTGTTTAATATGCAAAACTTCATTTACATATTGATTTTCATTGGCTTTCACTTGGGCCACCGTGGACAATAACATGTAAACTATCTCTGCAGCAGTAACATTATGAATCGCCTCAAATTCCTGCGCTGCAGATTTAGTGCTGCAGCAATGCTGTTACAGCTGAGTTTTATGACTACGGATCACAGTGTGGTCGATACCTTCACTATTCATAGAAAGTGTTCTGAATGCATTTCCATGTGAGGGAAGAAAACATCACTTTGATCAGTTCAGTGTGTGTGTGTGTGTGTGTGTGTGTGTGTGTGTTTGCACGAAACAATGTATGATTTGCAGAGTCCGTACTTGGCCTCATTGTAGCGTCCTTGGAAGAAGGACAGGAGTCCCCTGATGTAGAAGGCTGCAGCACGTAGACAATGGGAGCTGGATCAGAAACAGAGACAAGTGGTTCGATTTAGATTGTACGGTAGTTTAAAAACAAAGTATTTGTATTGTATAGATATATTAGCCTAATTACACACTGAGAAAGAATGAAAACATGCACTGGTGTTTGGCATTGTCTTATGCATTTTACCTGACTGGGAAGTTGTGGTCTGGGTTTATTCTCTCTAGGAGACTGTACAGCTGGAGGAGTAACGAAAAGGAAATGAGTTGAATGGGTTTGCATATTAGGCAAATTCATACTTCACTCTGAAGTCTCATTTGTGAAAAAAAAAAAAAAAAAGGAACAGGGTACATTCCCTTCAGCTGTTCATGCTAATTGTTTCTGTGGAGTAGTCTATGATATGTGTGAATAAGACGATCACACATTTGTCCAACTGCCGAAATCATCTCCATGAAAGCTGAATGGACGACTAAAATCACTGTGAAAGCAGGTGTGAAGTCCAACCACAAGAACACTGGGTGTTATGTACACTGGAGGAAAGCAAACACGTTTACAAAAAAGTGAACGTGGAGTACACAACAAAGATGATACACTCAACTACTGAAAAAGCTTCCACTAACCACTTCTCGCTGAAGTAGGAATGCCCCTTAACTCTTATGGATGGATGATGAAACAGATGAATGTGTACTCGTTAAAAAACAGCAAGTGAGTACAATGGACCAAAAACATGCTGGCCTCTTGGATGGACATTATTTGGTCCTCTTGGTCCAGTCTACAAATAGTAGCAAGAGCAGATGTAGACATTTGGACTCAACAGGAGAATGAGCAGAATGGCTAGTGACAGTTGGGGGCTGAACACATACACAAGGGAAACAGGGCACATATGCAGCCTGTCACTGGCAAGTTGTCAGAAACTTGCACTGTACTTGTGTTGTACTTCTAATTCTGACCAAGGAATCTACAAAGGTTCACAGCAACAGATTGCTTGATTCTGACAGTGCCTGGATGCGTTGAATTATGAGATAACCCATGACATCAAATAAAGAGGGTGTCTTATTTATGCATCTTGTCTATTCACAACTATTTCGAGATTATTCTTTTCTTCATTGTTTTACTTCAAAGATGTTTATTAAATGATTATTATATCATTATCATTATATTATGATTATTATTAAACTAACCTCCTGGTGTCTGTTTCCTTCCCTGATGTAGACACTGGCCAAGTTGGTTACAATAAATGTCCATAGCTCCTGGTGCGTGGTGAGCTGGAACACAAACCCCAATTAGCACATGCAATACAATACAATACAATAAAGAGAGAAATTCCACTGCATTTGAACAGATATTTGCAGCCAACTAGGCACTCACCCGTAAGGCTGTGGTAAACTGTGCCTCTGCATTATCCATACAGTTCACTGAGATGCAATACAGACCCTAGGGAATGAGAAGGAGGTGTGTTACATGTGACCGTTATAGATGTCAATTACTCACTGAAATACGGATGGGATTTTTAAGAGCTTTTTTCCCCAGGGTTTCAGTTTTGGGAGGTACAAATGGCATGCTTTTGGCAGAAAGATTACCATTGTCCTGCTTTTTGGTGTTCCTGACAGGGTTATTATAGTTTGGGGTTTTTCATTAGTTTTTATTTTTATATAGTTTTTCATTTTTATTTCAATTTCAGTTCATTTTAAGTTAGTTTTCAGATCTGGTTTCGTAGTTTTGTTTTTTTTTTGTTTTTTTTTTACAAATGTTTAGTTTTAGTTTTAGTATTTTTGATAGGGGTGATATTTTGATAGGGGTGATATTTTTTAAAGGTATAATGTTATATGTTTGCAACAGACTTTATGTAATACAAAAAAATCCAATTATTTTGAACATTTATTTTTGTTCCCATTTTAAGTTTACAACAATGTTTTTAACATCTAGTTTTTGTCTTAAGTTTCAGTTCACAATAATAACCTTGGTTCCTGATCACATCCCTGCCAATGCACACGCCTGCATGCTCAGGTTGAAAATACTCACTAATAGCGTGTGAAGCTGGGCAGCGTGGTTGGTGAATAACCTGGGGGACTGTTGGCACAGCTGACACACCTGCGAGATCTGGAGAGACAGAACAGAAAGTCATCAGTGTTCACATTCATATGCTGTTCCTCATTTTATTAATAGATGTTGCAAAAGCGAGTTTCCCGGTTGCTGCACTTGAGGACTTCTACATTCTTGGTAGTGACTTCACGGCCTGAGATATGGCTGTATCTTTTTCACATGGCTACATATCAAATAATACTAAAGATGATACTTAGACTCAAGAAATGAAGGTAGAAACCATGGATACAGCAGCAATGTACCTCTTGTAATGCAGTAGCCTTGTGACCTGTGACGAGTCTACACATGATGATGTGCTCCAGTAGAATGACTTGGAAGGTAGAGAGGATGGGGCTGCAGTCCAACACTGGAACAACAGACAAAATGGAGAAACAGCATATGAGCAAGCGGTGTTAAATATACAATCACTTTCCAGCCCAAAAGCATGGCTCCACATTGCAGCCTCACTCATATTGAATGATTTTTGGGAAATGCACAGGAAAAAGTGGGATAACTCACTTTTTAGTTTCTCAAGCTGCATGAGGGCCTTGTCTGTGTACTTCTGGGCCTTCTCCAGATAGCCTGCCTGCATAGAGTGCATGACCGTCACCTGTAAAATGATAGAATATACATTTAGCACTGAGAACCAATTAGCACAGTACTTCCTAATGCAGTCGAATGAGTATGTTAAAAACAACATGCTCAGTCAACTTTCCACAGAAGAAAAAGCAATACATGTGGGAGACGATAACTTTCTGGAGCTTTCGGGTGGCACAGAAGGATAGGTGGCATTACCAAATATACGAGGACACACATGTGCTCCTTCGGCAGCCAGTGGAAGAGGTCTGCTGGGTTGGTGGGCAGGATCTCGTCGTCGTGGAGCGTAGAGATCGTCTGGATGCACTGCTGCAACTGCTTCAGACACGGCTTCACACTCTTCACCTGGGAAAAACATGACAATATCCTGTCTCAGCCTACTGTATACTCTCATCTCCTTTGTTTCTGTGCCCAAGTTTCCAATAAGCTTTTAGTTGTTTTTGACAGCTAGATATTTAAATGGTCCATCATCCCTATGGCCATTACAATTTCAATATGGACCCTCCTAAGCTGATCAACAATGCCCCCTTAAGTTTATGAATGTCATGTCATTCTCTGCTTTTCTTAACCCTGTCAGACTGGATTTCATACCTGTCCAGCATCCAGGTAGTGTGTGACCTGCAGGACCAGGAAGAAGACCCTCAGCGACTCCTTCTGGATGGGGTTTCCCTGCCAGTTCTCCACGATGGTCCCGCACAGCGTGAGCAGAGGATGCACCTCCCCCAGCTTCCTCTCCATTAGCAGCAACTGGAAGATAAGAAAACATCGGCACACTCAGTATGTGTTAGAATTTGATGTTGTTTTTAAATTGTTTATTATTAGATTATTATGCTATTGCTGTATATAATAATGTAATGATGATAAAATAGAAAACACAAAAAAAAAGAATGTGATGTTATTGTGTTGAAAGAATGAAAGCGTGGTGATTGTTCATACTGCCAAATAATTACCATTAATTACCATACTTTTACACCATAGATACCATAATAAATATCCATACTTGAGCATGGTGAGTGGAAACAGTACACAAAAAGGCATAGTAATACAGATGCAAAAAAGGTTTAATTTTTTCATTCACAAAAAAGTCAACAGAAGACTCACCATTCCTTTACTAAGGAGAAACAACGCCCTGTTAAAAAAAAAGCAGAGACATCAAGTCAGATTATCGAACATCAAGTTCTTCCAATCAACCAATATATAAACACCATGTACTACAGCTGTATTGGTGGCAATGTTTAATAACAATACCACTAAAAGCCTTGTGTGAACAAAAAAAAATCAATAGAGGACTAGGACAAATGTACCTGGTGTATTCTGAGCCCACTACTCTGGCGTACTCCGCTCCAACACCCAGCAGGTCACATGCTGACACCAAGTCTTTCTCCAGTGTATGCAGTTGCTGGAGGAGATAATAAGGTAATAAGTAATAAGACACAAATCAATTAAGACTGCTATTTAGACACAAGAGCCTGGTGAACTCTTCCAAAGACATTAACTAAGAGAAGCTGTGAGCAAACTGGAGTCAGAAAAGTTTATTACACCAATACCATCTTATGGTTGTTGTGCATCTCTTTTCAAAGTACTGCTAGCACTGCATATGAAAATCAATTGAGTGAGTGAAGCAATGCAATACAGTGTCTGTGCTCATTGGGACATATTTATACTAACACATACCGCCAATTGGAACAGCAGCCTGCAGTGCCAGTAAGGGGTTTGCTGTGAGATCTGGATGGCCTTCCGCAATAAGGGTTTTGCAGAATCCACCAGGTTCTGAAAATGAATGAACAGGACCAATATTAAATACTAATCCGCACTGTTTGCAAGTAGCATAATAAACTTCACCAGCCCAACCATTTCTTTCTGACACCATGACCATCTCGTTAGGTGTTACAGAAAGTACAGGCGACTGCAATATTTATGTAGAAAACGTTAATTTACGAAAACAAATGTATTTCCAAATCCAAGGCTTGCAAACCAAACATTTCATAAAATTATAGTTGGGTTTACCTGTTGGCAGAAGAGTTCTGACAAAATACTGGCAGCCTCAAATTTGACATCTTCAAACTGAGGGACCTGCTGAGATATAAACCACTGCAAAAAGAAATGAAATAAAAAATCATGTTAGCGGCGTCATATTGCCAGACGTGCATTCACTTTTAATCAGCAACTTTTCCATAAAGCGCCTTAACGTTACTTGGCTAACACCAGTAAAGAGCGAAAGCGAGCGACTCGGATATTTAATAATAAAACGGCCGACAAAACGGGATGCTAACTGAATCTAGCATCTCAACTTCTCTATAAATGTAACTTTCGTCATGGAACAGCTATTTTAACACTTCCCCGTTACTGATTCCGCTGGCTTTGGCCTATGCCCATCCCCTCCGCTGCCCCATCCCCGCTCTTTCCCAGAGCAACTGTCCCTCACCGCTTTCTCCAGGTGGCTCCGGGCTAGCTCGCTGTTCTTGGTGTGGTGGTAGAGAACCGAGCCCAGCTGGAGGTGCGTCCGGGCCTCGATCCTCTGCTGGGGCTTGAACTGAAACACGGCCTGTAGACAGTGCACACAGAGTCGGATTTTGGGCGGACTCGAGGTTCTGAAATGCTCTGCAAAACCGAGAAGGGCGAGGTACCAAGGCTCCGGGGCCTCTACGTTTGACGCCATTTTCCCCGACAACAACAACAAGTTTTTCAGCGCTATGGCGAGATTCCAGGGTTGCCAGGTTAGGTCGCGTAGAACCCTCGACAAAGGTCTCCAGAAGCCCCAACCGTGTCTGATACTCACTCTTATTTTTCATTTTCCCCAGTGAGGAGTATTCACTTGTAATCATCTTCAAGCAAATGTGGAATTATCATGGATAGGACTTAGAATTAATAATTTGTTTGATACGGGCCTTTGTACCAGTTGAAATTAGTTTACAGAAGAAGTGCATCCAGAGCAAATACTCCGTAATTATAAATTCAGAAACTTTTGTGGGTCTTTGCTTGTATATATAATAATGATTCCTGAAACCAGGATAAGCCCATATTATGTTCTTGTCAAATTAACCCCCCACCACACACACATATACAACTGCACTGGCAGGGCTCCTGAACCCAAGTTAGACAGAACTGTCAGAAATTAACAGTTGAGCTCCTCCAACTCAAACATTTTACTTTCATCCCCATTGTAGAAGGCTAGTTGCTCAGTGAATATGAGGGAAATCGCACTGGAACACGAAATGAGCAGTCTAAATGAAAAAGGCATTTAATCACTGCAAATAAATAACGGCTGATTTGGTCAGTATGCCCCAAACTGGCAACCCAATGTTGTAGCAACCCTCGCGAGATTTTATCATAGCAACGGGATTCGTTCATGGGTATTGTAGTCCAAAATACAAGCATAGGTTGCCCTCGATCTGATAAGCCTTTGAAAAGCCCAAATAATCTTGTGCGCAAAACCAACCAGCAACTCCGAGAAGAAATTCCTCGCAGACGCCTCTAAAAATAGGCAACCTTCTCCTGCAGCGGCGTTGACACCTGCCGTTTCCAATCACCTTCACAGAAACGTCAACAGCGTGAAAGACGTGCAGACACAACACAGCGTGTTGCAAGACAAGAGCGATTGACCAGCTTCCAGTGAGCAAACAAGAAGTGTGCAAGAATCTGGGTTGGACAAATAAATACCAAGAGGATTTTTCAAACACGGATTTCTGTCCTTTTTAAACACGGAGCAAGGTAACAAATGACAGTCTGTTAAGGAAGAAATCATCTTGATTTAGTAGCAATACTTGCCACAGGCCTGTTTGATTATTCTGATTTTAACTATATGGTGCGCAGTTGATTTCTTTGAGGTGTGGCCGTTAAGTTATCGTCCACATCTGTTTTAGTTCATTGACAAGTGGGACAATTTGAGTATAATTAGACAAAGTATTTGGTGCTTTAGGGGAAAATAACTCTGAACTGCACAGTAAGGCTTCCGATACTGTATCTTCCTATATTGTAATGTGATACTCATGTTTACAGTGCAGGCTGCTTGTGTATTATGGCAGTGCGACATGGCGTGCTGTTGTGAAATCATGTCTCTATAATTGTCTCCACTTCTTCTCCTTTTTTTTATTTATTGCATTCTGTTGTCTTCTGCAGAGGTTCCCTGTCTGTGTTGAGCTGAATGAGTGAGTGACTGACTGTCTGAAAGCCTGATTATCCGTCAAGGGCACACATGGCCCACCGTGTGCACGACCACCAGAGCGCCCTGCCAGTGGCCCAGGACACGGTGCTGTCTCTGCCCCCCTCCAGCCAGCCAGAAGTGAGTACTGTGCCTCTCCTGACCCTTTCTCCATAGACGTTTGTTACAGTTATTTTGACAGATAAAGCGTGGTATGCAGTGTGTTTGTTTTATTCAAGTTGTTACAAGTCATGTTTGATGCTGTTTGAAACACCTGCAGTAGTTCTAATGTGGTACATTGTGGGTAAATCTCCCATTGGACTTTGTATTCACTATTTTCCTGATATATTTTCAGGCTATAGGGTGGTGTACCCGTCAAACACTTGTCATTCACATTATATTTCCCACTATTATAGGTTATGCATTGTAAAAATAAAAAAATAAAATCCTTTAAATTCTTTTTAAATTGCATTTTTAAATTCATTTTAAAAGCCGTTAAAAAGATCTTGTAATCTTTAACATTACCATATCAGTATGATTTCATGATATTGTTCAACACTAAACCACACTGTATGGCTCTCGGGCTCTCAGGGCTATTATGGGGCTGTTGTTGAGCGTGGAGCTTTGCTGGTACATGCTTGCTCTGAGTACATGCCTCTGCCAGAACGTTGCTCTAAATAGCAGGAAGGTGCCAGCAGCAGCCGGCCAGCTCAGCCTGTCTTCAGTTTACAGAGTTATAGGTGGCACTGACTGAGGAGACTCACGGCAGCTGGTTTACTCTAGCACCATAGAATGTTTTTCTAGAATAAACATCTTTTCAAATGACTGAAATAGTGAGTTTATCAGCCATTATATATACTGTTGCCAGAGTAAAAAAGAAAGCTAAAAGTCAGTTGGTGGGCAGTTGAAGTTAAGAGAAATGAGCGTTGCTATGTCATTCTCTGCCATAAATACTGCTAATCTTCCCCTGAGCAAAACACTCAACCCTCAACTGGTCCCTTGGACAATTGGACAATTACCCAGAATAGAAGAATGTAGTTGTTTTGGGCAGCGCACAGGTATTTATGTGTTTAACTGTGTGAGTATATAGCAAGGTGTTGCTGAAAAACAGCAGTTGTCCTCAGTCTGTAGCTTTACGCATATTGGTAAATTGATTGTGTGTATGAATAATTTTATACTGTGTATGTAAATGAATAAACTCCTAACCTATTTCCTTCATCTAGGTCACTGAGTTGTGAAAAACAAACAAAAAAAACACCAGTCAGGACTAAAACCTGTTGTATGCATTACAATATACTTGCGAAAGACCATGTTTGTTATTCATGCCAAACACTCCTTATCAGCTAGAGAGACTGTTTATTGGGTCCAACTTGCCCATCCAGCTGAACACGTACACAAATACACACACACACACCCACACACACACAGACATGCTACAAGGAAGTACAGCTCGGTGTTATCTTATCTCTTGTTATTCTGACATACAACAGTTGAGTCACTCTGGCTCTAAGCCACACATGCAGATTTTACTGAGCTATGTCAGCTACTTTGTTGACGGATATACATGGGAGCACTAGTGCTGATAAGCGTATGTGCACGTGTGTGTGTGTGTGTGTGTGTGTGTGTGTGTGTGTTATATGCTTGTGAGGATCAAACATCCCCATAAAGAGAGAAAAATGACTAAAATCCTCCTGACTCGGGACATTTTATTATAAGGGTTACTGTTAGCTTTTTAGTGGCACCAGTTTGGGAATAAATGGAAGTTGATGAAATGTCCTCACAAATCTTGCAACACAAATATGTGTGTGTGTGTGTGTGTGTGTGTGTGTGTGAAAACAGGACTTCAGGCAGAGATGGACGGTGCTGGACTCCCTGCTGTGTGGTGCGTTTGCTGGAGCCGTGGCCAAAACAGTCATCGCTCCTCTGGATCGAACCAAGATCATCTTCCAAGGCAAGCACAACACTCCATAAACATGATTTACAAACACAGAATCTAGAGGCTTTCTGTAAATTTGAATTGAATTCTGTTGTTGATGTTATTACAGTAAATCATACATGTAACAGTTGGAGTTTGCACCGACCGTTGTAACAGTGCTTAACTAGCTGCTAATCCTCTTAGTAGATGTTTAGCCTACATGTTGTTTAACTCTTGAGTTTCTCTTTCTCCCTTTATTTGTCACAGTGTCCTCAAACAGATTCTCTGCCAAGGTGAGTTCAGGTCTCTATCCCATCAATAATAAATCTGTTCTAGATGTAGCAGATTTAGTACTTAGCATAGGCATCCAGCCAGGGCAAAATTGAAGGGCTTCAAAGTAGACTAGAACATATCTAGTATATCTCTACTGTAGTATTATTGAAGATGCCAGCAAAATGTCAGTATCAGTGGCAATATTGCATTTGATTTCTGAATCAGTCAGTCTCTCATTCACTTACTTATTTACTCACTCACTCATCCACTTACTAACTCAGTCACTCAGTCACTCATTAACTTACTCAGTCTCCTAATCTTTACACATCTGATTTTACACTTGACTATATAGCAGGAATCTCTTGAATGTGTTATGATCGTTAGTAAATAAAAAGCTAAATGTACCACTGCACTTGCTGTCCTCAGGAGGCCTTCCGGCTCATCTACTGCACATACATGAAGGACGGGCTGCTCAGTCTGTGGAGGGGAAACTCTGCCACCATGGTGCGGGTCATCCCCTACGCTGCCATCCAGTTCTGCTCCCATGAGCAGTACAAAAGGTTACTGGGGAGCCACTACGGCCTCCAGGGAAAGTGAGTAGAGGCTCCTTGGACCACAGCAGATGCAGTAGTTGTGATAATTTACATACCAGCTCTGTACAGTCATCTGTAGAAGACACACAGCTGGAATGACTCAATTGTTTAACCAGCTACTGCATGTGTTGGTGATCTCTGCTACTTGTTTTAACTCGTTTAGTTTGGTGATGGGTGATTAAAACATCACCTAAATAATTACCAAATCACCAAAATAATACATCATGGGCAGATGATTTCAATATCAGCATGCTGTCTAATAATCAATATGATACTGATTTTTTTAAGAAACTTACACTACCAGTCAAAAGTTTGGACACACACATTTTTCTTTATTTTTTTTTACTATTTTTTTTACATTTTAGAATAATAGTAAAGACATCAAAACTAGGAAATAACACAAATGGAATTATGCAGTGACCAAAACAGTGTAAACAAATCAAAACGATCTTATATTTTAGATTCTTTAAAGTAGCCACCCTTTGCCTTGCAAGGCAAAGGCTTTGGAAAGAAATTCATACAAAGGCATCAACTTCACTATTTAAGAAAAAACTAATTTCAAGCATTTAAGCATAAGCCTTTAGATCAAAATGGCTTTTAAGATAATGAAAAACATAGTACTTTCAATCAGGTGTGTCCAAACCTTTGACTGGTAGTGTACATTAACTATATTTTAATCACATTATAGTATGTACTGTTATATACTACAGTATCATGGACCTACAGACACTCATGCTAACATGTAATTGAATCTGTGTTCTTGCTTCAGAGCTCTGCCTCCCCTCCCTCGCCTCCTGGCCGGCTCGCTGGCTGGCACCACCGCTGTGATGCTCACCTACCCTCTGGACATGATGCGAGCCAGGATGGCAGTCACTGCCAGAGAAATGTAGGCACCCACCTACTGTTACATTCCCACAACACCCACTGCTAAGTGCCAAGGGATCCCCCACTCTCTAGTCCCATTGTTTTTATTCCAATTACAGTAAAAGGGACAAACGTAGAGCATGGCAGTTAAATACACTAAATGTCACAAATTCTGCACAGTTTGCCACATCATATGAGTTTGATATACAAGGGGATATACAGTATATATCCCCTTCTACTCTTAATAAAAATTTTAAAAAAATACTGTTCACAAAATGTACTTATTGTAAGTTGCTTTGGACAAAAGCGTCTGCTAAATGACATAATGTAATATAAATATAGTGTGCATAATATCTTACCTGAGGCCCTTTTCCCCCCACAGGTACAGCAACATCATGCACGCCTTTGTGCGAATCTCCCAGGAAGAGGGTGTGAGGACGCTTTACAGAGGCTTCACCCCCACCATCCTGGGAGTCATCCCATACGCAGGCATCACATTCTTCACCTACGAGACCCTCAAGAAACTACACGCAGGTACTGATCATGGTTCTTGAGCTACACGCCCGCATTCAGTGATGATCTGTGAAGTCGCTTGAAATGTAAATGGTATCTCTGTAAATTTCCGTTATAGTACACTACCAGTCAAAAGTTTGGCATTTTTCTTTATTTTTACTATTTTTCACATTTTAGAATAATAGCAAAGACATCAAAGCTATGAAATAACACAAATGGAATTATGCAGTGACCAACAAAGTGTTAAACAAATCAAAACTATCTATTATATTTTAGATTCTTTAAAGTAGCCACCCTTTGCCTTGATGGAAAGGTAAAGGCTTTGGAAAGAAATTCATACATATTCATACAAATTTCAAGCATTTAAGCATAAACCTTTAGATCAAAATGGCTTTATGGTAATGAAAAACAGTGGAATCAGGTGTGTCCAAACGTTTGACTGGTAGTGTATATACTGTAAATGATCCTATTATTGACTATTATTGACTCAGAGGTTCAACTCTTTCTCTGACATTGTTTCCATCCTTCTCTCCAGAAAAGACAAAGAGGTCCCAGCCATACCCCCACGAGCGCCTGGCCTTCGGTGCGTGCGCCGGCCTCATCGGACAGTCGGCTTCGTACCCGCTGGACGTGGTCCGCCGGCGCATGCAGACGGCCGGCGTCACCGGCTCGACCTACGGCACAATTCTGGGCACCATGCGAGAGATCGTCACGCAGGAGGGAGTCGTACGCGGACTGTACAAAGGCCTGAGCATGAACTGGGTGAAAGGGCCCATCGCCGTGGGGGTGAGCTTGACCACGTTTGACCTCACACACAGCCTCCTGCACAAACTGCACCAGATGGGCTGCTTCACCCACTAAATCAGCAACGGAGGACGGAGCGACGGCGACAAAAATCACGGATGAGACTGCCATGTGGGAGGCGGTCAAGCCAGTCACAGAGAGACTTTGAATGTATGGCAATAATAACCAGTCTGTCCACTCTGCAGGACTGTCCTGCTGCACTCTCCTTTTCACCTCACACAGGGATTCAAGGGAGTGTGTGTGTGTGTGTGTTGACATTGGGATAGCGGATCTATCTTGTACACAGCTGCACAGTATCGAAAGGTTGGGTAAACGCACAAGATCCACACTCGTCGTCCCTAGAAGACAATGTCAGCTGAGTGCAAAGACAAAATAAGTGTCTTTAAATGAATTTATCGCAGCTTTGTCTTGAGCTCATCGTGCTGTCACGGTGGCGATTAGAGCGATTGACAGCGGAAATGCGTGGATAAGGACACTGGTTGCTTCATGATGAGTGCATGTGGAGAATTTAGTTTTGTGTTAATTTGTGTTAATACAATAATGGACGCACAATTTTATCTTCAGCTTTCTTTCAACTAAACGGTATCGGCGAAGAAAACAGTGTTTTAAGTGAGTTTTATTGCTTTGATATGTTTTTATTTGATTTTGATGGAAATTTTATTTTTACTTGAATCATATATCGCAGCTTTCTTTCTTTTTGATTATTTCAAGCAGCCTGATCGTGTAGGGTTAATGCTTTGTGGGTGTAACTCGCTCAGTCATTCTGAATCAAACTGAGTTTTGGCATTAACGTTTGACGTGTCACCTGATACCCGTCACTAAGGAAGTAATTATGCAATGGTTTATGTTTTAATTCTCCGTTTTATTTAGGTGCCAAGGTGGAATGAATGGAGATGGATGGAATGAATGGTTGTGGGTCAGGGATCATGTCAGCAGGACTGCACAGTTTCACTGTCCGTTGTAAAGCACTTAAGTATTATGGTAAAGTTTTATAATGTCTAACATGTGGAGGCAAATCAATTATATGAGAAATAAATCTATACATATTTCAGATATTAAAATATGTCCATATTATCTAAGATATCATTTATATTTCTTCCTGTGCTCACTTTGTTGTGGAGCTTCTGTCTGTGATGTTCATTGCCTTTGCTTGATAGTGAGGCACTGTTCACTTGAAAAATACTGTTATGCCAAAGCACTCACCTTTATAACTCTGAGTTTTATGTGAAATAATGAGTAATCATACTTTCATTGCTAACCTAAATTTCTAAAATGCAATATTTCCAAAGATCTATACGTTTACTGTTGTTTCAAGCAAAAATTACCACTTGCAATAATAAAGGTGTCTTATCACTACGCTGAGCAATGAGTCCGTTTGTCCACTTGAGGGAGCCGTGTGACAGGCTGTCTCAGCATCAGGGACATTGACTAGGGGCCTCAGAGAAATTTGAATTTGAAGGCTGTATTAGTTACAATAGATATTTACTGGCCAAAGGACAATTTATCCCTACAATTGTACAACCACTGCTTGACACATTTTGTTCTGTTTTGTGTACAGATTTTGGTTTAATTACGTTGCTGCAACATCACAGCAATTTAAATTCTGTGTTTGGCATCTATTCAACTCAGGCCATTTGCCAAATTTGAAACTCTTAAATAATCTAAGTAGAAATAGATGGCACTATCCAATATGTCATATATAAGAATATAAGTGCAATATATGACATATCAAGTTGATTAATCATTTCTGAACTGCTTGGGTTTGAGAGACCAGCCCGCTCAGTAGTTCCAGTAGGTGGCAGCAGTCAGCAGCTGCTGGTCTTCTCTGAGCACCAGGAGCATGATGGAGGTTAGTTAGGGCTCTGATCACCTCCTGCCCTGAACTTGACCTTCACTCTGCTCACTGTGACACTTTTACTGCTCTGTGCCAAGTCTCTGTGATTCTGTGGATTCTGTATGCAGTTCTGTCTTATTTTCTAAATGCTGCAAAAGCTGTGTTTGTTTTGCTAAACGAAATTTTGCAAAAAATATTAATTGAATGTCAGTGATATCAGTGAATATCAGTTATAAAACAGTATAAAGACTAATCACACACCACAACATTGTATAAATATTTTATACATTTTTATTCTTTGTTTTATGCACAGATGTTCTGAAGACAAAAAAATTTATATATGGACATTGTAACAAAGAAAATTGAAATGAGACACCTTAGCTCAAAAATATTTTTTTGTTGTTATTTATATAATATCTAATTAAAAGCCATTGATAAAAGAGCTCAATAACACAGTCGATAGCAGAATTATTCCCAGAAATAAGAGATGATCTTGAAAAACCCAAATCTTAAATTCATTTAATCAGAAAACACATGAATGCCATTAAAACTTAAATCATTTTTTCCTTCAGATATTGAAATCCTTCTCTGTCGTTCACTGTTTCAAATCTGCTACATTTGATTTGAACAAATAAGATATCTGAGTGATACACAGCATGCTACAGGAGGGAGAGTGGTTTTGTTTCTGCTCATCCTGTCTCTCTGCACTGGTTACTGCGCATGAGCAGTGAGACTGAATCTGAAGCGGAGGTGACTGTGTGCCCAGTCTGTCAGCGCCGCCTCACCCCCTTCCACCACCTCATCCTCTGTACCAGCGGCCGAGTGTCGCCTCCCGAACTTCATGACGGAGCAGCTGGATGGAGGGATCCTGCCCTCTGCCTCCCGCTGTCCTTCCATCCCTCCATCCCTCCATCTCTCCTCCTTTCTGCCCATGACCTTGACTGTGAATTGTGGGATACCCTGCCACCCTACAGTGTGCAGCCACCCAGCCTGGTATTGCGACAATCGAAACAATACCACTGGGCGGGCGATAGCATGGTCGGAGGGCGGGTGCCTGAGAGGAGGAGGAGGAGGGGGAGGAGGAGGAGGAGGGGTGAGAAGATGCTTCTTGAAGGCGCGGTTGCCATAGGTAACCTGGATCTGTGCCAAGAGAGGAGAGCGATCCATTTGCATGTATTCAAATCTTGCATGAATAATTCACTTTGGAGCCCCTGCTGGAACACTGGCAGACAATAGCTGTTCACACACACACACACACACACAAATGTATGTGGGTGCAAACACGCACGCATACACACACACTCACACACGTACACGAACATACACAATCCTCCTCCCAATCCCTCCCGATCCTGTGTGGGAAAGGTGAGGAGGTTATGCTGGGAGGTACGCAGGAATAATGTCTTGCTCAGAAATGAATGTGATTCGGACGCGTAAAGACAGGAGATGCATGTCAGTGTAATATAATTTTTTTCACGAGAAATTTCAATGCTCTTCAAAACGTTCAGTTCTGGTCGGATGAGGCCCTGTTTTCCTTAAACACAATAGAACGCTGCATAACCAAGCGTAGGGATGCAATCTGTTGTTTGACTTTGAGCTTATATTGCGGACGTCACAGCACAGGAGGCTTAGCACAGAGTATATGGTAAACACACACACACACACACACACACACACACACATACACGTTTTAACAACCCGGTGGCACCATGCAAAGCCATGCTGGCCAGGATCCAGTTGCAGTCACTTTGAAGGCCAGGCAGTGTTAGCTTCACAAGCACCTGGTTCTACAGCAGCTTTCATAAATTCAGTGGCATTAAAACGCCTTGAGAGACGTTTTATCTAACATAAACGGCCCTGTAAACGTTGCCCCGTAAACTTCCCTTAAAAAAGCCAAGAAACGAGTGAAAAAATATCAAATCGCGCAGCCGTGACAATAAAACTCTCATTCAAGAATAGCTGTAATCCCTCCATGCATGCATGCTGATATTTACAAGTGCTAGGGACGTCATCCTCTCCCACTCCCACCCTCCGAGCTCCTTCTCCCATAGCTCAGTCTTGTTAATTTTATAAGATCCAGCATATTGCCACTTATCGGCTGGCAGCGTTGTAAAAGCTCTGAGGTCAGTGCATTACTGAGCTGCTGGGCCCCACTCTTCCATTAGAGGGAGTGTTCAGGCTGCGCTGGCCTTCACTCAATCAAATACAGGCTCCAAACGGCTGCTCCAAGTGCAGATGAGGGGGCACACACACACACACACACACACACACACACACACACACATACACACACTCAAATGGAGACTCCCTCAATCCCTGGTTGTGAAACTATAGTGCACATAAATCTGAGCACATAAATCTGAGCATGTACACGTCTGCACATGCCAAGTGCGTATACACACACATACACGCACACAGGCACAAACACACACCGCACACACACACACACACACTCAGTCCATGCTTGTTACCACTCTGCACTGTTTCGAGCCCGGAGGGGTAACACATTCATTTGCATAGAGTGTATGCATTAAAAGAGAGTAAATGCATAGGTGTATCTGCTTGTACCACAGATGGCATTTCCACCACTTGGCATTTTAACAGATTCAACACTAAATGAGTTGTAGCTTCCCGATCTCTGGATCAGGTGAGACAGATGAGAGGTGAGCGGTGGAGACCAGCAGCGAGCCGAAATAAGACCCAGGGAGTAAGGCTGATTTAATAGAGTCCCCAAAATAGAAATTTAAATAGAATTTGTGTTCGTTGGAACATGCGGTGAAAAATTGGGTTGAAATTAATTTTACAATCAGTCAGGAAATGAGGTCAATTTTATGCCTCTGCCTGTCAAGGTAGTGTCAAGGTCACAGAAAGTTTAAGAAGTGCCTTAATTCAGTGTTGCTGGGCTTTATAATAATAAACTATTATACAACACAGCAGAATGAGCTGGGGTGCATTCTGCCTCACTCATAAACGATGAAGTGGACTAACTGACCTCATTTCCCTCCTTTTCCAGTCTTTCTCCCCTCTGGTCTTGTATTAAATGCTGCTGATACAGGGTTTCCATTCCAAAATGTTCTATAACCATTTTGGGGGAAAATGTTATTTGATTTTACAGTAATTGGTAAATATTTCAAATTTAAGCAGGTTACATTCTCTAAAATCTACTGTTTTGCAAATGAAGGTTGTAAGATAGCTAATAATTTCAACATCATTCTATAGTGAGCTGTGTTTTCATGTCAGCAATAATTGTGTGTGAGGAGATGTCATATTTTTTCAAATGGTGAATATCTCATTTTGGCATGAAACCCCTCTATTGTTTCTCCATGTAACTTAGCATGTTTTCAGACATGGCATGCATAAGGAGAGCTGCACCCCTCTGTTCTGCGCCCATTTATAAACATGTATGTATTTTTCCTGGCAGAGGAAAGCACTGGGGGTGGGTTGGGTGGGGTGGGGTGCTGGGGCGGGTGGGTGGACGGACGAAGGAGAAGGCTCTGACAGACTTTGCATGAGAATGGCCGGGGTCCTGTGAACCTTCTGCTCCCTGTGTCCACATTCAATAGCACCGCTGCGGTTAGCATGACAAACTAGGCTCCAAGTTCTCGGACTTTCTTTAACACGGCCCACCCTCCACCCTCCACCCCCCTCGCCCCCCCACCCGTCCATGTCCTGACTCCAGCACAACCCCCTCTTGTCAGCCCCTTACCCTCAACTTGCTCCTCTGTGCACACTATGGGCTGAGCCTACACTTTTTATTAGCTGTCTGGGGGCTACCAAGTTCAGGGGAGCCAGGCAGGCGACCCCTGCACAGTGCACTACACACACACACACACACACACACACACACTGCAAGTGGGACGGATTCACAACCTCTACATGTAAGGATTTTATTTTCAAAGATTCAGAGCTTTTGATTCAGCAGAATCAATTAGCTAAATACAAGCAAAATCTAAACTACATACAGGATTCTAAAATCTGTAGGTTTGCTTCAGTCATTCTGGACATTGTTTTCCTAAACTTTGCCAGGACCTTTAAGAGCTACACTACACTCTAAAACCATAACGACATGATTTTAAAGCCAGCAACTCACTGAATATGAATGTGAGAATGAACATGTGGCCTGAAATTAGAGCACAAGAATATAAGAGCATAAGAATAATAATACAATTTTGTATTTGTGTATGAGGGATGGTACAAAGGCATAAAAGATTAGTTTACATGAAGTCAATTCATTTCACATGTACAGTATATACCATTTCAAATGGAAAAAGCCTATTTTCTCCTCTGCTCTTACTTTTTATAGAGCACGTCTTTTACCACACATGATAATTCTAGGGAAACAGAAATATTGTTCCATCTATAATTAGCGTGCTGTGGCTCTGACCCTTGTACTCTTTACTATTGGCTGGTTGTAATGCTGGTGATCGAGGAATAAAAGCTTACTCTATTGTCGCACTCATTGTAAGTCCGTCTGGATAGGAGCATTAGCTAAATGCCTACAATGTAAATGGAAAATAAATGGATGTAGTAAACATTGGGATTTGTTTTGTGAATGCATGTTTTACTGTTGTTAATCAGAACCGGATAATGATAACCTGATGTATTCTTGTGTTCATCTAAATAGTCTGAGTGTAAAACACATTTCACTTCAGAGCGCGATGAGTCTGTTCCTCCCTCTGTTCTGCTCTGTCTGGGTTATAAGGGACAATTGATGAGATACTATTTAATCAACCAAAATGGTAAAAATTATATCATACAGTATTTTGGGGTAATTTATGTAAAATTAAAAACCCCACACTCTGATATAAAATGTTAATATCCCATGAGATACAATAATGTTCAACAGCTGTAGAAGTAAAAATAAAATGTCATCTTAATTTCTGAAATCTATGAAAAAATACGTGATAAAACCTGACACACACACACACACTTCATAAAAATATGTGACTAATGTAAGTGCAATTTGAGCAAAATAGTTTTTTACTCATTAGAACCAATAACAAGAATTGCTTATTGTGGCAAAATCACACTCGATGTGCCGAGTTAATTTGTTTCTTCATGTCTCTGCTTTATTAATTAAATCTCCTCTATTCTGTGTATCTCTGTGCATTAGCTGTTGGGCTCAGGCCCATTTGCCTCATGTGAGCCAATTTAGCCAATCAGAGATGGGGTGTAAAAATGGATGCTAAAAATTGGCATTTATTATCCTAACAGAGATTTAAAAAATAACTTAAGACCTGCATTTAATGCAATAACATAGTAGGAAATATTGTGTTCATGTGATCCATTACATAAACAACAAAAAAATGTTCTGCTTTGATATCATAAATCATATATATCTGCATCCATAGTTAAATATTGTACATGTAAATAGACTAAATAAAAAAAAAACTGGCATTGATGATATTACATTTACATGAAAGCCGGTGATTTAGTATGATGCATACATTTTGTAATTCTCTAGAATGATTTTAAATCTGTTAATATAAAATAAATAATTTGATCAATTTAAATGACTCATTCAAGCCTATTCTTTATTCATTTACTAGGCAAATAAAACACATAAATTTAGCTTGTCATTGGGAAAACAAAGCAAAACAAAACAGAATAAATTAAATCATTTATTTCCATTGCATTCTTGTGATACCTCCTTATTCGTGGTTTACAGCACTGAAAAAATCCAGTAAACACACTCTTCCCTATGAAGTCTCTTATTTGTTTTAACTGCTAATGAGCATGACAAGGACCAGCTTTGTGCAGCTCTGTGTTGCTGTTAAAGGCCTTTGTGTTGTTAACGGAGGAGGATGTTAGAGACTCTCTATCTACAAACAAACAGCTGACCAACACGCCACCAATTAAAAGACAATTAGCTGACCCCTGAGGCTTTGTTTGGGTCAACAACGGGCTGCTTTTACAACCCAGGGGGCTGTTTGTGTCAGAGAAGCCCCTCACAAACCAGCACAGTGGACCTGGAGTCCTGGGTGGCAAAGAGTTTGTTAAACTCCCTGTCAGAATGGTTGTGTTCATCATCTATATATGTGCATGCACAAAAATCTCACGAATGAAAATTTGGTTTACATATTTATTGGTTTATATAAGGCAATGCTTGTGCAATGCATGGAGAAACACAAAGTGAAAATAAATGAAAAATGAATTGATTACAGTTAGTTTTGACCCAAAGGATGCTTTAAGTACATATAAAACATGCAATAATTTCAAAAACTTAGATTCACAATAAAACACACAGTAGAGTACATATACATGGGCATACAGTAAGAACATGCGGAACAATTCATTTTGTCTTTCAACACAAGTTACATTTCTTTCCGCACGTCTTCACAATAACCATCAGAAGTGAGCGAGGCCTGCTGTCACAGCTGTACACTGTATGCAGACTGTATGTGACATGATCCGTAACTCTATCTATAGGTGTTATGGTATCATTCCCACCATTAAAGAGGTTTTCCACCTTCCCAATGACCTCCGCCTCGCCTCACAGGACACAGAAAACGACCTGATGGCATTGTCTTTCACTGTACAGAGGGTACGGTGAAATGTGTGTGTGTGTGTGTGTGTGTGTGTGTGTGTGTGTGTGTTATGTGTGGTTTCGCGCATGTGTATGTGTACAAGGGGATTGTGGATGCTGAACATGTGTTTGTGTGTATGTATGTTAGGCATGCATGTCTGTGTATGTATGGATCTGTGAGCATGTGTGTGTGTGTGTGAGCATGTGTGTGTGTGTGTGAGCATGTGTGTGTGTGTGTGTGTGTGTGTGTGTGTGTGTGCCTGTATATGGAGGGCTGGTCACTCCTGTAATCTCCTGTGTTTTTAGAAAGCGTCCAGCCTGTAGGGTTTGGCTTTCTCCCCGGTGAGAGTGGGGGAATCTAGCATGGCCAGTAAGCATGTATATCAGGCCATCTCACGGCTGGCTGGACGCTCCCTGGGTGGCCCACCATGGTCAATACCGCACTGGTGACTGGACACACAGAATGGGATAATCTCCTACTTTCTTTCAGGGCCATGGCGCGCGTATACACACACACACACGCACACACACACCTCCTTTTACGCTGGCCTGGCCACGGAGGCTTGCTTGGCCCTAATTTCGGGTCAGGACCAGTCAGGGGGAGGCCTAGGGCTGGGGAGCCCAGAGCGAGGGGACGGTCTGGGGGGAGACAGAGGGGGACAGGGAGCCCATTTCAGCCAGAGCACTGGAGCGCACTGGGGGCACTGGGGCATCGCCTCTACTGGCTGTTGGGGGAAAACAATAGGAGGTGTGATCACCACAAAACATAGGAGCAGTGCCTGTGTGTGTGTGTGTGTGTGAATGTGTATCATTGTTCGGAGTTTCCTTCAGCTCCAGCAACTCGCTTCAACACCCCTGGTGCTCACACACAGAGGGACCTAATTGACACCACAGATTTAGGCCACTAGGTTTAACTGTTCCCCTTCCAGCCCTTCAGACACTGCTGGAATAATCAGAATAACTGAAGCGAACAGGCTCCTATAGCTTCTCGTATCACGTCTTTGGTGGCACTTGTGTATACAGCACTGTAGCATCACTGCTGCGCTTCTACTGTGCTGCAACTCTAATGTTATCCTAGTAATAAAACAAACATTACTGGCATATCAAGAAATAGGAATTGAATAGGAGGGAAAAAAAACAACTGAGGCAGTTTTTCATTTCACAAATAGTTCCATTTTATTGAAAATATATAAAACATAAAGACAAAACTTTTGGCAAATTGCTATCTAATTTCATTTCTTATGATAAATTAGTTCATTAGAATATGAAATAGATTGTATAAATATGTGGTGTACATAATGTCCTAAAGCAAAGGGAAAATCTGTCGAGTAATTCCACTGCTACGAACTCCTGTCAAAAGATTTTCCAGTCAAATACTTGAATGTAAATTACAGAGTGAAAAGAAGGACCCCTTGGGGTCTCCTCCAATCTCCAACCTAAAATTGGTCTCAAATATAGTAATTCATATCTAATGAAACTAATTTTGAGAAATATTACTTGGCAGCTCCATTTTACACTTCAGACAGCTCTTAAATTGATTCAACCTCCAAACTTACCTTTTATATGCAGCTCCAACTTACCTGTCCACATACACAAAGACCGCAGACTAGGAAACTGATAATCGGACTGTAATGATGTGGTGTCTGACTGACTCTGCTTCCAGTCACAGAGGTGGCATTTTCCATATGTGGCCGTGGCTAAACATGATCAGAGAAATTGGCTACAGACGCCATGCGTTCTTCCACTGATTCAAGACAAACGGTGGCAGCTTGATCATCGCTTTCTGTCTCCACAGTGGCATTCTGGTCTGCATCTGTGAAGACAGGAGCAAAGAGAAAAGGGCGATTAGTAAATTCAACATGGGGAATCAACACTATCATTATAAATGAGGAAAAGAGAAGACCCCCTAAATTGTAGAATCAGTTCTGTCACATTCTCATGTTTCTGTGTGTCTGTGTGTTTCATTTTCATGTAACTACATATTAAACATTTATATGCAGGAAATCACTTCTGAATTGAAATCCCAGTTTTTCTGAAGAGACTCAGCCACAGCAGCCAGTACAGCTGCAGAGGAAGGCTAACGCACACGGAAGCACTATCTGTACTTAAATCACACTGCACATGCGCTCTGCACATACAGCTAGCTGGGATGACGCCGTTTGTGTCATCATCTCCCCAGACACACCAAACTGTTGTTGTTTACTATGGGGGGAGGGCTGTGTGTGTGTGTGTGTGCGTGTATGTGTGTGTGTGTGTGTGTGTGTGTGTGTGTGTGTGCGTCTATCAGCTCTCTGTATCAGTAGTGTGCATGACCTCTGAGCTAGCAGACAGTCATGGGTCAAAGGCCAGGATAGGGCCTGTCTGGGTTTGCCGGCTGACCCCAGCGCCTGCAGCACATACACACACACACACAACACACACACACACACACACAGACTGGGGGATGGGGTGCCCCCTACCAGACTAATATCACCTTTGGGATTAGGATCCAGACAGAAATACATTGACCCCAAACACACACACTCACACGTGCATGCACACACGCACACACACACACACACACACTCAGAGTCTCAGACGTTGGATCTGCTTGGTCATAAAATAAGGCTCGGTTGCACTGCATGACGCAGAGAGGAGCAGCAGAGTTGCTGAGTCTGAGAAGGCCATCTAATTATCTTTCAGCTCTGAGTTAGAGAGGAGAGGAGAGGAGACTGGGGGGAGGTTCTTCTGCCGAGCGCATTATACCAGCATCACCATGGTGAGCGGAGAGGAGACTGGAGCCAGGACAGTGTGTTAGCTAGCTACACTGTGGCGTTACTGCTGCTAGAGAGGAGAGGAGACCTCAAATATACCCACAGAATCACTGGGGAACTGGTGGAGGTAGCTACGACAGTTACAATATTTAAATAACGCTGTTAGCGCTGTCAGTGAAGCATATGAATATACACAAGCTATGTTATGGGCATTGTATTTTTGCAAACTAGACTGGGTGAAGGAGCTGCATTATGGCAGCACACCGCTGAAAGAAAGCACTGCTACTAAAGCCGTCAAATGCACAGCTTGTCATGTATGTCAAACATTTTTTTCGGTAATTGTGTTTAACCCTATAACTGAAGGCGGAGTTAAGCAAAATACAATACAGCGCTGCATGAAGTGAGAGCACAGAGAACCGGGATGGATACGGCCCCAAACAGCATAAACGCACCAGACGCTTGTTAAAATCACAAATCAAAGCGATGTGGGACTGTAGGATCTCAGCACAGAGTAAAACAGAAAAAGGTCAAAGCCGGAGGAGCTGACGGGCTGCGCTGCCGGGGCATCGGGAAAACCCCCCAAATAAGCCAGAGTGTTAAGCCCGCTAATCCCCTGTATTATTGCAACATCTGTGAGGTCTAGAGAGGCTCTGCCAGTGATTAGCCAGACAGATGTAAACAATATCCTGGCTGAAAAGAGGGGAGAGGAGAGAGGAGAGGAGAGGAGAGGAGAGGAGAGGAGAGGAGAGGAGAGGAGAGGAGAGGACTTGGTCGAGCTGGGTAGCACACTGCTGGAAGGCTAAGGAAGGTAGAGATAGGGAGAATGGGGAGAATATAAAGCAGGTAAGGTGGGAGTGAGGGAGTCGGGGGATTTAGGAGAAGCAGAGAAAGCACAGGAGGAAGTGGAGGATGAGATGAGGGTTGACAAAAAAGAAGGGATAGGGAGGTTGGAAGAAACGGGAGACATAAGAGACACGAGAAGGGAGACGAGATATGAAAACGGAGCTACACTGGAGACAGAGTAGCTAGAGGAAGTGTGGTCAAAATAAGTAGAAGATTGATAGAATACAGTAGGTGGGGGAGGCGGAGGGAGACAGAAGGTGACAGCATGAGGGGAGCGGGAGCAGCAGATTGGGAGACGGCGGACCCAGGGCCAGGCGCGCCCTAACCGGCAGACGAGACACCAGGGAGAGACGTGCCTAATTTATGCAGAGTTTAGCTGAGGGGCTGAAGAGTGGAGGGTGTCTGGGACCCCCTCAATAGCCCTCAGAGGCGACAGGAGCGGCTATGGGTGCTATAGCAGTGAGAGCAAGAGGGGCATGGGGGATGGGGGATGGGGGAGCCTCTTTTTTGGAGAGACAAGGAGGGGTGGGGGGGGGGGGTGGGGAGGGGGGGGTGGAGGCTGCTCTCCCTGCTCAATTCAAGGCAGGCTGTCCGTCTGACGTCCCATTAAGGTTTGGGACGGGGCCGGGGGAACGAGGGGATAAAGGGAGGAGGGAAGAGAATGGGAGATAGGAGGAGAGGAGGAGAAGAGAGGGAGAGGCCACGCTTAACCCCCTCTCTCTCTGCAAGAACTGCTCCCCCCCCCCCCCCCCCCCCCGCTCTAGTCTTCTCCAGTCTGGCTACCTATTAGATCCACACGGCTGTCTGTCTGCTTCTCTGCATACTAATTCCCCATTACCACAGCCATGAACGTGAGCGAGGAACAGAGTCTGACTACATGAGAAACAAGTCGGCTGGCTGACGGGTCGGTTGTATGAGAGGCGGTGGGACTAGGAGTGCTTTAGCAGCCAGACTGTGGTGTGTTAGACCGACGCTGGTTTGCCGATATTGGCCTTTCATTAAATCAGACAGTCATGTGCTCCACTGCCGACATGATGGAGGTTCCTCCCTGAACACAGCTGCAGGAAAATAGTCTGAAAAACCTGCAATGGAATTTTATTTTCTTTGCACATTTTATTTATTCATTTAATTGTTCAATTATGTTTTTTTCTCAATTAATTCTTCATTTAAAGGTTGTAATTTACCCCAGAGTTTCCCTGCCATAGAAGAGGTGCGATGGGTCACACTGCCTTAAGGAGCTGCTAATCAACCTAAAATAATTTCATTACTATGGGTTTCAATGGAGACTTTTAATGTCACATGATGGTCTAAAATACTGTGTCAGAAGCTTGTCTACCCTGTCAAGAAGAAAAATCTGTGAGGAAACACTGAATACTACTAATTTTTTGGCATATAAATGGAAAGATTTTAAAGATATTGAATATCGGCACAAAATATTGTTTATCTGCAGCTTTAACAAAAATATCAGTATTGGTATCAGCCTTCAAAATCAGTGGAACCCTACTGTGTAGAGAGTGAGGAGGTAGACATATGCTTTATGTATGTGAAAGCTGGCTGAGGGCCAAGTGACTGTGTGTGTGTGTGTGTGTGTTGTGTGTGTGTGTGTGTGTGTTGTGTGAGAGGGACCAGTGAGAAGCAGAATGGACAGCCAGGCAGGGTGATGGTTGAGTCTGGTGATGCAGGCGGACAGTTTAATGACAGTCCTCACCCCTGAACATACAAGCCAGCTAGCGCCTGGCACGCTCACAGATGTACACACACTGTATGACACATGTGCACATATGTGTGATATATGGTGTGGCGTTTTCTGAAAAAGACACTGGGGCCGGCGAAAATGAAACAGAAAGAAATCTCTCTGTGTACGACCCCGGAAAAAATAACTGCAGGGGCTTGAATTGACTAACATGCGCTTCTTTTGACCGTCACTTTAATCTGTTAAGAAAATAAAAGCTTGAGGTTGTCTTTTAGTACATTTACACATTTTTTCCCCACGATTTTCCAACAAGCAAACAACACATAAAGCTATTCTTAGCACTAAAATAGTTAATATAATCCATTATCTGTTATAATATACAGTTAATTATTAATATCGTCATGGTAGGTACCAGTGGTTTGTGCAGAGGAACAGAACAAAAGCAGAAAGCTATTCACTGGAGCCGGTGAATAGCTCTATATGCTTTGTAAGTTTTGGCTGACCATGGCCTTGCATCTTATTCAGCGGGACTTGCCCAGGTCTGGAGTTTGGTTCGGTGCCCAAACAAAGACATAGAGCCACCTCATTAAAAATACATGTCATTGGATCAGGCCTGGGCTGAATCGTGTGATTTTCCCTCCTACCATAAGTGACCGTGACTGAGCGTTGGGCTGAATGGGAGGCCAGATAGAGGCCTACCAATGGAGCGCCACGCTACGTCCCTATGGGAACCACCCCCACTCAGAGGGGGGCACATTTAAAGCATTGTTGGTCTGTTAACACAGCTTTTTAAAACGCCTCTTTATGGACTCAGCTAAGCAAACTGCAGCCCTTGGTTTTCTAACGCCAGAAGGAGAAAGTAAAAAAAAAAAAAAAAAAAGAAAACAGCGAGAACGAGAGGGTGAGGAGGAGAGATTGAAGGGCAAGAGAATGAGAGAAAAAAAAGAAGGTTGAAAAGGTTGGGGTTTTTTTTAAAGGAGGTTTTTTGTTTTCAAAGGAAATTTAAAAAAACTTTTCAAATTACTGGCAAGTGAGCGCCGAAGAAAAAAAATTGTCAACAGTGAGATTATTTTATCCTCAATTTTATGAGATATGAAATGAATACTGATGGAAATATTTACAACTTATAAAATTTGACTTTGATATTTCCAGTCCGCCCTCAACACCTTGCCAAAACAACGAAGACAATATAATCCCACACAGAGGCCTGTACACATAAAACCCGCACTGCATCTAATCACCTGAGAAGTGAACTTTGCAGCAGTTGGATGCAGTGGAACCAGGTCACTGACAAACTGCACCGTCTCTCTGTGTCCTCTGATATAGTCAGCATACACATTTACCCCCAGGAATACGGGCATCCTGCTGCTGAAACAATAGATTTGTGTGCATGTGTGTGTGTGTGTGTGTGTGTGACAAACACAGCCCTGTCTTGTAAACCTGGTGTGGAGACTTAGTCAGTCTCACAGGGCACCCAGGATGACAGTGAAATGAATAACAATGAACTTGCTGAGAGTGAAGTTCACAACATTAGAGATGAACTAGGGCTTAGGAGTGTAGCCGTACGCAAAGGTACAGTGTGTGTGTGTGTGTGTGTGTGTGTGTGTGTGTGGGTGTGTGCGTACCCATGTGTGTGTGTCTGTGTGTGTGTGCGTGCCCATGTGTGCGTGCGTGTAATTGTGTCGATGCACCCAGGAATATCTCAATATGAATAGAGAACTGGGATCCAGAGAGGAGTGCCCACTAAGATGAAAATGCGCACACACCTCCTCTTCTCGCTCGCTCGCTCGCCTCCCCTCCCCTCCCCTCCCCGTCTCCCCATGCACATGCAGCAAGGACCCCTCGACTCTATTCTATAGCTGTCTGCTGCGTGCCTGATGAAAAAGCAAAATGACATAGGGGGTGCAAATGCCCAAAGGCAAGAAAGCGGACATTTGTAAATCACAGCCCAATATAAACATGGTGTTTAATAGGGGTTTCTCGGGCTGGTTGGCAGGGGTCCACCTCGCCGCGCGCATCACCAGCCGCGTAGCACGTTTTCAGCCTGCTAGCCGGCTACAGCAGCAATCTGACTGAACAGCCTCCACCACCCAGCAGAGATGATGGTCTATGGGCTGAGAATGCATCTGAATACATTTACATAAAGATTGTGCTACGTTGGCAGAGGCAGGGCCACTGCTGAGAATGCACCGCGCTAGTCATTGTCCCCAAAAATCACAGTAATGATTGAAATGTGGGTTGGAGCGGGGGGGAGGGAAAAAAAAAAGGGAAAACGGTCACTTTATTCTGCCGTGAGAAGAAGTAGGGGAGCTGTGTGTTTTTAAAGTCTGCTGGGATCTCAGTGTGCCCTGTTCCCCTCTATGTTAATGATATCAGCGGTGGATATGGGAATCAGAAACACAGGCGGGGGAGAAAGATAGAGGCTAACAGCATAAAGTAGCACCAGGAGAGCAAATATAGACACAAATTAAACAAAAGAATTTTTACGACCCACGAGACGGAGACTGAGGCTGGTATTTTTTGAGCAAGTCAGAGTAAGAGATTAGATCAAGGATGAGTTTCTGACAAATGAGATGACCAGGGGAAATCCAGCAAGTGGCCCCAAATCACTTCCCCTCCTCTGAGCAGCTCAATAAAATAAATACAATTGGTTTCATTGCAGACGGAAATGCAAATACGCACGAGGCGACACACCAGCTCTTGCGCGCCGACAGACAAACCGGATCTCCACATATTGTCTTGCCTATGACAAACATCTTAATCACAATCTAATCTTACTTTATCACAAAGTAATTACATCTCAGTAAAATGCTGATATGTCTGTAAAAATAATGTTACAGCTGAGAAAGATAATACAACGTAATGCAACGCTATCTTATACATAATTTATCTTATAAATCTTTGAACAACCAGGTTCTTTTTAATAGAAAAATATCTGTTAGATAAATGTTCCTGAGTCCTGAATTTTTTTGCGTCTTCCCAGAAAAACTCTGCAAATGAAGGACTGGTTTGGTTGTAGCACACCTACTTAAAGGTATGAAAAATATAAAACCATATTTCTTAAAATGTAACACAGATATTTTAGCTCCAGATTTTATTAGAAGATAAACTCACCAGATTTTACTGTAACAAATTTGGAAGATCGGATTCCAGTAACCTTTAACCAAACCGATGGTGTTTGAAGGTGAGCGCGGAGTGAGGTAACATTTGCCTTTTTGAGCAGCGGTTTTAATGATAATTTTGAAAAATAAAAATAGGTAGGCTACAGTGGAGGCACGGTAAAACTCCTCTGATAAACCTCTTGCAGATATAGTCAGCTAGCCAAACCATCCTGTCAGAACACTGCCTTAGGAGAGGCAGAGGGGGGAAAGAGAGGCAGGGAGAGAGGAAAGAGAGCAAAAGACGGGTGAAAAGGGTCAGCAGGGAGGAAGGCTAAACCCCAGAAGCAAGCAAAAGATTGTGTGTGCAGTGCATCTATATTTGTGTGTGTCTGTGTGTGTGTGTGTGTGTGTGTGTGTGTGTGTGCATATGTGTGTCAACCCCAGCTGGGCAGACATTTACTTGACATGCTGATAGGGATTTAAGCAGTGGGTGGGTGGTGTGTCTGACCAAGGTGAGTGAATGAGCAGAGAAGGGGAGCTGGTGGGGATCGGAGGATGATAGGAGGAGGTGGGGGGGTGGGGGGTGGAGAGGGGTGCGGAGGGGGTGGGGTGGGGGGCCAGAGGGGCTCACAAAACTGCCGTTACTAAGCTTGATTTCAGCGCGAGTTGAGACGATTAGGAGCAGGGATGGTGGGGGGGAAACGGGGGGGTAAGGGAGGTGGGTTTTGTAGGAATACCCTCCAGGCTGTGGAAGAGAAGGGGGACCGGTCTATTGAGGTGATGAGGGAAAGCGGGTCTTTCTTTCAGACAGTCTAATGAAGCATAAGTCCCCGATGAAGAATGGAAGCTGGCTACCGCAGGGTGGGTTAGCTTGAGTCTCCACTCCTCTCCACTTCTCTCCTCTCTCCTCCACTCCTTTCCTCTCTTCTTCCATCCTCTCTTTTCCTCATCTCTCCCCCTCGTTCTCCCTCCTTTACCTGGCCATCTCTCTCCCCTTCCTCCCTCCAGATCTCCTCTTCTCTCCTCTCCTCTACTCTTCCTCTCCTCCGCCAAGGATCTCGCGTGCTGCAGTCCCTCCTCTTAAAGGGCTTGCACTGTTTATTTCAAAGCAGCGTAATGCGCCGCAAGCTCATGCACTCGCCCCAGAGATGATTTGATGAAATGGCAATGATACAGTGACCAACTGCATTTAACCAATAAAGAGGATTACTATTGATGGGAGGTTTCATCAAGAAAATGTCACATACCGTAAAGAATGGAATATTACAACGGATGCAATTAGCAAATGACCGAGATCTCCTCGATTACCACAGGACTGGAGATGCAGTATAGATGTTACTAAGCAGTACAATGTGGAAGAGTACAATGGGAGAACAATCATAACCACATTATACTGAATCTTTATTTTGTCACACCCAGGATGAAACAGAAATTAGATTTGAATCAAAATGTAATTATTTAAAAAATCATTGCAAAACATCTCTGTAACACCCTGAGAGTAGCCTACAATTAGTCTCTTATGGATACAGCCGAAGCAATTGAAATAAGTGCATTTCATGCATTACACACACTTCTGATTGTGGCGTGGACATAAGATGAACCCTGAGCCAACATGTTAAATTACAGGAGGCACCAGACTGAGACAGACAAGGGGGGCTGTCATAGTGTCTGACTGGGTTTGACTGTGTTGGGCTGGGGGTTGTTTGACCAGCGGGTTGACGAGGCTACAGGACAGATTTCTGGCTAGATTTGGCTGATGGCCGGCTGGAGCCGGGCCAGCGGCCGGCGGAGGGGGCTGGGTTCCCCTGCCTCTCCGCTGAAGCTCTCCCCAGAGCGAAGCAATAAGAAGCAGCTTATAAAATAAGCAAACACAGAAGCACCTAGCAGCACCCAGACAGCCAGCCAGGGATGCACAGCAGACGACCCCCCCCTCCCAGTGATACCCCCCCCGCCCCCCTGACCTTGACCCCTGAGGTCCTTCCTCACCTGCTTCTGAATGGAAGTCAGTGCAGCTGGGGCGTCTAGCCACGGCCTGAGCACAACCCCCTCCGCCACCCACACCCCCTCATCCCCTAATCATTTCGCCTGTTCCCACGCTTGGTGACCGGGATGCTGCCTCTGCATCTGAATGGTAGAATTTAATATTTATGTGGTCGGCTACCGTGATCCTGTCTGCCTGTTTCTAATGGCAACCACTTCTGCAGGATTTTCTGCGGTTTGTATGAATTATCGGCTAAACATTAATCAAAATGCTTCCTTTATAATTAGTGAAGCTTTTCTTTCTTTCAGGTTTGTTTCCACTCTGTGATTTTACTTCATCTGGTTTCTTGCTTGGTCTCTAAAATCTCTCAAATTGCATCTGCAGTCTCTCTCAACTTCTCTCTCACATAAACCATTCAGCATGAGCATATACGTACTGTATATAATGCATGTGTAAGGGTGTGTGTGTGTGTGTGTGTGTGTGTGTGTGCACACGTCATTCAGGGGGTTCAAACCCCTCCACCCTCACATTTTCATTATGGCCAAATCTCAGGCCTGTGCTACTCCAGCGTGGCCTTTTGCTAGCGAGCAGGCAGTTTAATCACACATACAGCACTACTCCATTTTCATTTCCTTTTCATACAGCCTCCATTCCGCTCCGGCTTCATAATTCTCCCCTCAGAGCTGTCTAGCCCGTCTGAGTGTTTGCAGCCTGTTGAAATGACATAATCAGTGACTTGGATAAATGCCTGACTCTTTTTCCCCGAGTCTGTAATCAGAATTGGGGTTCAGTGTTGCAGCTCTAAAATAGCAGCAGCAGCAACGCTTGTTTCAGGAATCACTTCCGAAGGTGAGTAGTTTCACACCAGGAATTTGCTTGAGTATCAATTAAATGAATTTAGTTCGGTCTGCCAAGTGCAGCTTGAAAAAATAAACTTACTGCTGTTACTTCAAGGAGCAGAAAAAGATTTTGGTCATAAGTGCAATTTGTGTCATTAAATGACAGGCAGAAAAGATATGTGTTACAAATACATACGCTAATTATCTGAATTATTGGAAATCGTACAAACAAAATCACAAATGGCTTGATTTGTAGGAAATAATGGATGGTCCTCTTCACTGCAAAAAAAAAAAATCAAGCAATTTATGGAAATTAATTCCTTTCATACATGTAGAAAGAATTTTGCAAAATGCAAAGTGCAATCCATGAAAACATGCACCTACAAAAATAAGCGTGCTTGATCATCTAGACTCAGCAATCTCTTCACAATAAAATGTTTTTACTTCCATGCAACAAATAACTGCAAAGCTACTTATATTTTTGAAAGCATCTTCATATGAGGGAAGTATTTGGAAATGACAAGTCAAAAATGACCAATTTACCTTTTTCTGATGTATTCAAAAACATACCAATGCAGTGCAGAGCACACATTCAAATTATTTTTTTTCATTTGAATGATAAAGTGGTTTGAGACAGAACGTCCCACTTATTTGTTTGACCACAACAAAGAAGGAAGAGAAATGTGGAATGGGTCTGGGTGAATTGAGCAATGGCTGTAAATGCTTTCAGCAACTATTACTTCAGTGGGTGGAACACATTCAATCAATACCTAAGCAAATAAAAAGCAGTGGGCAGTCCGAATGAGGAAAGCTTCACAGGACCGGACGACATTCACACACAAATGAACAGTCCACACACCAACCGCTCCAGAAAAAGCCTCTACAGTAAATACCCCAAAAACATTCCTGGTGTTTAGAAATGAATAAAACTGCCTCACTCTGAGACTTGGGCCTTATCTAAATATTGGTCAGTGTTTTTGTTTTTTCTAATATATGATGATGTTCACAATAAATTTTAGGAGGACTTTTCATTTCACTCTGACCAAATTAAATGTTCAATCATGTAACAATTTGATGAAAACGACGCACATGCTTAGTTCCTTGGGAGCTAGCACAAAGCGACATTCTGAGCATAACAAGAAATGGTATTTGGCAAAAGACATTTAATATGTATTCATCATTTTGCCAGAATTATTATCACAAATTAAAATATTCAAAGATGCAAATGTGCATCATCTACCTAAATACTACCAATCACCAAAATTGTTTGTTAAAATAATTTGGTTTTGAATTTGATGTGTCAGTATGTGGCCTGAGCACTACTGGTGAATCTGTTTGGTCTTAGCAGTAGAGCCTATGAGAATAGAAAGGTGTGGGTATTGCCTACTTTCTAAGTTCTTTGCTCCCTCACACAGACACACACACACACACACACACACACACACACATGCAGGCATAAACACACACACCTGCACACAAGCACATGCACACACCTAGTCTAATAATATTCTGCCTGCCTGCAGTACGTCCGGCTGAAGCAGGATCTACTGTACCCAGCCTGTCTGTTCCCTTTGTGCTGAATTATGCATAATTGCAGCAGCGTAGTAACACACATGGCTGTAACCGTCATTAGCATAAAAGCTTTCTGCAGGAGAGATGGTGGTGGAGAGGGTTTTTTTTTTCTGTGAGTAAGTGTGAATGGACACATTCATACCCAAATGGCAGTTGATATGGATTGGCGTGCGTGTGTGTGTGTGTGTGTGTGTGTGTGTGTGTGTGTGTGTCGGTGTGCATGTATGTGTGTGCTTGGGCTTGGGCTTGTGCATGCGTGCGTATGTAACAGTTGCAGTGGCAGACTAGCATGTAAGGTAGGGTGTTATGTTCGTCTGGCGCTTCATAAAACATATGGCCTCCCTAGCTGTTCTGAATATGCAAATGAAGAATAAAACTGCCCCCCCCCCCCCACATACACACACCCTTTCACCCCCCTGTGACCCAGACAAACTATTCTCTCCCCTTTTTTCCTCCCCTCTTCTCATAAAGACTTGGTGTCCCACCCAGACACCCCACCTCCCCTGGCTTGTCGTCCATCCCTCTGTCTAACCCCACCCTTCTGTAGTGAACACACACACACACACACACAAATCCAAGACGTTAGGACACGTTTTACATTTTTACGTTTGACATTTTTGGACTCTGCGAACTGTTTTTTCCTCTGTCTGTCTCTTTTTGCTTTCTCTCTGTCTTTCTCTTGTCTCTCTCTCCATCCCTGTTTGTCTCAGTGTTTCTGAAACTGTCAATTACTATGAATTGTGTTGGGGTTTTTTTTTTTTATTGTTGTTGTTCTATCTGTAACATAATGTGCTGCTGCTGTCTTGGCCAGGTCCCCATTGTAAAAGAGAACCTACATTTCAAAGGGGTTAACTAACCTGGAAAAATAGGTCAAATAAAAATGTAACAAATTAACGAATAAATGAAACAAATTCGATCTAGTCTAGTTTAGCTGATGCCTCCCAGCCAGCCACACAGTGAGAGCAACACAGTGATGTGCGCCGGCCTGCCTGCCTGTCTTCTTGACTGCCATTTTACCCACAAAAGGATACAGTAGCCTGCAGCCCCCCCAGGCTAACGCCAGCTAGCGTGGGGTCTAAAACGAAACCCGCTCTGCTCCACCTCCGTCTCATCAGTGTCACTATAGGCAGATTAGACCAAGAGGCTTGATTAAAACTGCCTCAGCCCGATGGAGAGGAAGATAATGGGGGGTGGAGCAGCCTCCTTTGAATCGGTAAATGACAGCACACGTCTGCTACCTTCAGCGCTGTGCGGTCCCGCCTCACTGTTTACCACACTACTTACAAGACAATTCAGGGCAATGTGGCAATCCACCAACAGCTTTCAAGGACAAAATATAGCCCGTATTTTACAAACGTCACCCGTTGCTCTGTAAGCAGCCATTTAGAGATGTTAAATAATACATCTTTGCAATGGTAGAAAATGTATGGCGGGGCATATCAGCGGTATGAAGCTTGGCAGAATCTTTCCGTTCGCTATAAATGGATCACGGTGCTTTTGTTTTCACGCTATGAAAGGATGGTTAACAGCAATTGATTGTCAAACGTATTTCACACTCTTGCTATTTCTCTTTTTCACACACACACACTAACACACACACACATTCATTTGTTCGCCATGCCAGCAATGCAAAGAGCCAGTCCATGCCCAAGTGTGACAGGTGAAGACTACATTCACGCTGAAGCGGCAAAATGATGTCCTATTTCAGCCTTTTGTCAGAAGGAAGCAATAAGTTCTCCATAGAATTCCACTATAGGTTTTAAATCAGGAGTGTGACCTGTGTGACTTGGCTATACGTTTCAGCGCTGATAGCTGGCTGCCTCAGCCCAGTGTGCCAATAAACAAGAAAACCGCCTATATGCGCTTTGGTTCTCTTGTCATGGGCTCCCGCTGAGGAGAGAGTGTGTGTGTGCATGTGTGTGTGTGTGTGTGTCCAATCCTTGCTGTGAAGTTCAAGGCTGCACTGCCACAGACGGACAGAGAGACAGAGACACCCATACAGTAGGTCTTCAGAGTGGATGATAGCCTATTTCCAGGACACAGACAATTCACCAAAACCGCTCTCCAATAATTAGCACTGACAGGTGAAAACAGCCACGAATGCCTTGGGAGTCCACAGCGAAACGGACAATTGCACAAACACACACACACACACACACACACACACACAGACATATAGCACGCACATATTCAGACACACAAACATAAACACACACACACACAAACACACATGTCAATGCACAACAACAGCAACAGTGGATCCATCAGCACAGCTAACACCACATTAAGACCATAAAGCACCAATACATCTCCTGTTCCACGTACACAGCCCGTATCCTGCTGCTTCTGCACTGATACCCCTGATCCCCCTGCGCTTTGACAAGGCGTAATAAAGCCTGTATGAAGCGCCGCATTGTGTGGGGAGAACACAATGTTGCATGCTGAGTGCTGTGAGAAGGGCGTACACCGGTGGGTCCCACGGCGCAGCAGCGCACCAGGGCCTATAGCGGGGAGTGCTGAGCATGCTAATGAGGTCATTATGTTATGCCTCTCTCCCGCTCTTGCTCTCCTTTACAGTGTGGGCTTTGCCTGTCAGAGGAGGCTGGGTACCCTGCTAATGCAGCCAACCACAGATGTCACATATGGCACAATGAGAAGACACATCAGCGTCTCAGAATGGCTGGCTGAGTGAAAGACGGGGTGACGCTCCATTTTTCAGCTAGCATCAAAAGCAAGAAAACGCTATCAATGATTCGCATGAAGAATAAGGTGAGATTAAAGAGAAGTAAAGAGGAGGGCAACAACAGGCAACATTCATTTGCTAATTGTTCCTGCTGTGTATTCATTCAGTGACCGCGCGGGATTGTTTTTCCTTTTTTTTCCTTTTACACTAGCGCTATTATTTACAATCAAGGGGGGAGGGGTTAAGTATCAAGCACATGCAAATGCAATTACAAGACATTTGCATAGCCGTTAACAATTAGAGGGCAGATGGCAAACAGCGGGCATTAAAAGGCGACCGAGCGCCATCTTGGCTGAGGGAGACAGCTGGCAGACAGGAATCGGCCATTTTGTAAGCATGGGTCGCTGCCAGGCTGAAGCATAGAGAGGCGCCAGTCTCACTCTCTCTGTGCCAGGAGATTGGCAGGCGAGGGGGAATCTTTCTTTAATACGCTGCCTGGTACAGGCAACAACAACTAACTCCTCCAGCAGTCACTGACAGTATGATCACACCCCAGGGCTCCTGTTGAGAGCTGACTGAGGAGATCAACTACAACACAGAGCTTCTGTGTTCAGTTTAAAAACACACATGTACTTCTGAGCACAGATGTTACCTTTTGATAACACCGTTATCGAGAAGGAGAATATTTCTTATTTTTTGTTAGCGTTATTTCTTATACAGCTGTCAGACTATTTTTTTTTCTCACATTATCATTTTTACTTATAACAAATTGAACCATTAAACGATGATATTGTACTCACCAAGAGGTATGCGTTCCTTTGTACACTCTGGAGGTCTCACGCTTGGAAAAATGTCCTGTTGTGGGCCCAACTGTCCTTTTATGTCCTGTCCAGTCCACAAATAAAAATGTTGTGGGGTATAACCTCTCAAGACTAAAGTTTTAAGCAGGATGTCTCTATCCCTGCACGCACAAAAAAAAAAAAATCAAATATACTTGATTCTCTTCCACTGAGGTTCTCCTCTCTGCACTGATGTTAAGCCAGGTATTTTCATTCCAAAGGATTTTGCCAATTTTCTTTAGTCGCCAGCAATTTTCATTACATATCTGAAGAGCGAGTCTCTTTATGTGGAGAAGGGCTTTTATAAATGTGGAGGAGAAAAAGTCAGATGAAAAACCAAGTGGTGTTAGACAGGAGGAGGGGGCACTGAACAGGTACGACCACTGTCCTTTTCATCTCTCATTCAATTAGCAGCCATTCACTTCTGCTGCCGTGGGATTCCTGCTGCACAGCAGTAAGTGGACTTCAGGTGCTATTTCCACACACACAGAGAGAGGTATGAAAACCCAGGCCCTCCTTCCTTTCTTCCACCTTATAGATCAATACCGCACTGCCATATCCTCTGATGGGAGCTGCTGTAGCGAGGGTAAGAAAATCTAAGGCGAAAAGACAGGTTGTGTCTGATACAGCGGATAAGAGAAAAAGTTCAAATTGTCCTTTCATCCTGGCTCATGAGATCTGAGGAATATTGTGCGCTACGTGCTTGGAAGGGGGACTGAGCAGAACGTCCTGTGTACAGTCTCCATTGAATCCTTATTCAAACAGTTAGGTGGAATGAGTAATAAGTGGGAGGGGGTGGAAGAGAGAGACCTTCGACGTCCTGTCTTATTCTTCTTCCATTTCTCTTCCTCCCTTGCTGTCTCCATCTCTCTCTGGCAAAGTTTTATCAAGTGGTGTTGGACCCAGCAAAAACCCCTCCAGCTGAACCACACACAAAGACTCTCTCTCTCTTTCTCTCTCTCTCTCTCTCTCTCTCTCTCTCTCTCTCTCTCCTCCCTCTCTCTCTCTCTCTCTCTGTTTCACACTTAGAAGTGCACGTACTGACGCACACACACACAGCGTGTGGGGTGGTTGCAGGGTTAGGGCCCTGGCCCTGGCTGGTGCTGGGACTGTTGCAGAAAGAGAGCGAGAGAGAGCGAGAGCGAGAGAGAGAGAGAGAGAGAGAGAGAGAGAGAGATAGAGAGAGAGGTGCTGCGAGCGGTGGTGGTGTGGTGGTGTGGTGGTGGTGGTGGTGGTGGTGGTGGTTGGTCCCTGGGCTCTGAGGCCTGCAGGCAGTGCTGGGCGACCTCTGCTAGCCTCTCTCCTCTGTATTGATTTCTGCTGCTCCGCGCTGCTCCGCTCTGCCGTGGAGGCTGCTAGCCGGCGGGGATGAGAGCTCGGCTCACCCGCCTCACCTGCCTCTCTCCTGGCTCGGCTGGCCTAGCCTGCCCACTCTGCCGCTGCTTTGGCTGGCCCCTGCCGGCTCCCCGGGACCCCTGTATGCAGCGCCGAGCCACAGGAGGAAGGCAGCCAGAGAGCCCATGGCGATCCACAGCTGTGTTCACCTGCTCTGGGTTCACCCGCTTCTAACCACCTCCTCCAACTGTTTCTATCCTTCTATCCTTCCATCCTTCCACCCACTCTGCTTCTCTTCTTCCTCCTCCACTGCCTCCTCCTCTTCCTGCTGTACACAAACAACCAGAGACAGAGATGGAGAAAAAACAAGTTAATCTTAACTTTCAGCGTTTTACCCACTCTGAATGTCAATCCTGCTCTTTGATCAGTGAGAAGTGGGGGGTGAGGATTCTGGCATCCTCTCTCAGCCGGTAATATGAACCTGCTAACCTTAGAGAGCAGAAACCGCAGGGATGGGAGGCCTGAGAGTTAAGTGTGTCAGGCAGAGAGATACTGCCTGCCAAAGGTACTCTCAGCTATTAGATTCTGATGTGCTGCAGATAGCAAAATATAGCGAGAGTGGGCCCATTATAAAAATCACCACTGCATCAATAGAATACATTAGAAATATTTACCAGGAAAACTTTTTCTTCGCCAACCAACCCCTTTAGCTCTCCCCTAGCCAGAGAAGCCCACAAAGTTTTATATTTATTTGCCATTATTAGCAATAAATAATATAAGCATCAGTTTACAACTGATGGGATATTTAAAATGCCCAAACTACCCTTCCCTCGCCCTACTCTGTTTGGGCCATAGTGAGTGTGAAGGAATGGAAATGTTTTGGCCAGACCAGTAGTGCTCTATAGAAACTTTGTCAAAGAAAACATCTCGGCTTTTGTATCATCCAGAATTATTCAAATGGGTTCAGCAGCCCTCTTCTTATGATAATAGCAGTTGGGGGACATTTCTTTGAGGACTCATGGTCCCATTGTGTCCCTCAGCAGAGAAAGAGCCACGGCCAAATTCAACCCCCACCTCACCTCACCACACCACACCGCACCACACTCTCCCCAAAATACCCTCACCACGTCCAGCACAGCCACCACAGAGCCCTGACAGCCCTTCTGTCCACCTCTCTCCACCCCTCTGCAGGCTTGAAAAAGAGACTAAAACCCACAGGCTTACCGCCAAGGGAATAGAGAAGTAAAGTGTAGAGGTTTAGAGGCTGGTGGGCTGGCGAGGCTTTGGAAGTTAGAGCTGTCTGTTAAGGAGGGAGAGAAGGGGGTTGCGAGGGTGGTGGGGGGGGTTACACTGTTGGGACAAGAGAAGCGAGTTTGGGAGGGGGGGGCGAGTTGAGTTAGGGGGACATGGAGGGGGACTGGGGGTGCGGTGCATGTCTCAGACACAATAATACTATTCATTGGGCTCAGACATGGGTGTTAACTCCCCTCTGACAGAGCACAATGGGGCTCGGCGGCATTCAGGCAGCCTTGGTGATATTGTTAGTTCAGGGCTGCATTCTCCCTGCCGCGGGATAGAGCGCCTGCATTGTACCCGGCCGGCAGGATGGATGGAGGGAGGTTTGAGAGGTGAAAGGCAAAGAAAGAGGGAACAGTACGTTTGTCTATCTGTCAGTGCTGAAGGAGAGAGGGCAGAGGGAAAAGGGGGCGGGTGAGGTGGGGAGGGGTGGTGGTGGTGTTGTTGGGGGTCTTTTGCCCCATGGCATTGGACTTGTTTGTTCGAGGAAAAAAAAAATTAAAAGGAGAAAGAGGGTGAGAGAGATTGTGCTATAAATATTATTGAAGCAGCCAAGTGCAGAGCTAAAGAGGCATCAAAGGGGGTGGGGATACAGAGGGAACGATGAAGGTATGGCGTCATTTCATGAAAAAAAAAAAAAGAAAAAAGACAGAAAACCGCGGGCTGGTTCGCACGTCGCTTCAGCGTTGAGGTGCATTCCGCTCATAGGAGTCAAAAGAGGGAGAGCGGGAAGTGATAGGGAGAAGTGGAGAGAGGGAAAGGTAGGAAAATGAGAACTGCAGAGGTTGCACTGTTTGTGACTGGGATGAGGTGACGTCCGACTACCACGAGACCTACTTTCCCCTCAGCAGATACACTACAGAATAAAGAGGAGAGAGGAGAGGAGAGGAGAGGAGAGGAGAGGAGAGGAGAGGAGAGGAGAGGAGAGGAGAGGAGAGGAGAGGAGAGGAGAGAAAATATACATAATTCTAAGGGGCTATTAGAGAGCGAAAGAGAGAGAGCGAGAGAAAGCCAGCTCTCCACTCCCTGATGTGTGTGTGTGTGTGTGTGTGGTGGAGAGTGATACCAGCACAGTAGGCATTGGGGAATGCAGGCTGTGACTTATAGAGATCGCCTTTAAAGAAACATGCAGGAGATACAGCGCTGAACGTTAAGCCCCTTACCGCCTCTGCTCCAGACTTACTGTGATAACACACACATTCATACGCTGAGATACACCGGGGAGGAAAGCAGGTGACTTAGGTATGTGTACTTGAAGCTCACAATATGAAATCATGGAGAAAGCAGAAGTAGGCTCTGCTTTGGTTGTATGAGTGCATGAGTGTCTCATTAAATTTAAATTTGATGATAAAATTATTTGAACATGTCACAGGTAAAAGACAACACTGTGTTGCCTTACTGATTTCACATTCAATTCCTGTGGGAGCTGCAGTCACTACAGGTTTACCTCCCATTCAGCGGTTCAACCATTTTATGATGGAATCACAAAGGATGGCAGAGCTATAGTGGCTGTGAAGTATTG
>NC_136005.1:12735474-12760474 GCF_048128805.1 Centroberyx gerrardi | reverse complement strand
CCCCCCCCCCCCACCCTCCCACCCCCCCTATCTTGAACCCTCTTCCTTCCCACACTCAAGTTCCTGCCAAGGGCCTGACAGACAGACAGCCAGGCAAACAGGGTGACATCATGGTGAAGGGAGAGAGGAAGGGGGCTGCCTGTCTGCCCCAGCACCCACACCGACACAATACAGCAGGGCATCTGGCACTGGGGGGGTGGGGTGGGGTAGGGTGGGGTGGGTGGAGGGCCTGTCAGGACAAAGCGTTTACGTCCCCCTCCCTGGAATATGATTATGGTTTGTAAATGGCGGCTGAGACATAAACGTGTGAGGAGAAGAAAGGAGCAGAGATGTGGCGGTGGGTGGGTGGGTGGGTGAATGGGTGGGTGGGTGACACAGTTGTGGGTGTTTACAGTGAGGATACCAACGGGCAAATCGGTAAATCGAAGCTGAAAGAGGACTTCGAAATATTGAGAAAAATCTAATCAAAAACGCAATATAAAGAGGTTAGGTTCAAGAACATGACAGCTATATAAAGTGAAACAAACAAACAGTGCTGTATCAAATTGAATAAACGGGAACTAAAATAATCTGATAATTACATATTTGTATATATGACAATACATTTTTTTTTCCCAAAATCGCAATCTAAATTTTGATTTTTTTTCATGCTGCTTTTTTTTCAAGATTTAGTCCATTTTAGTGACAAAATGAAATCTAGATTAGGTAAAACAGCCAGAGCTGCATGTGTGTGTGTGTGTGTGTGTGTGTGTGTGTGTCACAGGCAGCTTGTTAATTTGCAGAATCCAAGTCTAAACAATGGCGCCAATGGGACAGAAATTAGTGTCATAATACTCTCTCTCGGTCCCCCCACCTCTGCCTCTGTCTGAGGCCTGTCTGCTCGGTGTGTGCATGCGAGTGTGTGTGTCTGTCTGTGTGCATACATAAAATAAATGAGCTGTGTGTATGCATTGTATGAGTCCACAGGCCCAGTGTATATATTAGAAATGTGTCTTGACCCCGGCAGGCTGAAGCAGGGTTTTGCGTCGTACTGGGCGTGGGAAAAAGGGGAGACCTCTTTTCACAGCTGCTCTGGCCGTTGCATTGAACCAATGGAGGCCCGGGCCCCCCACACCACCCCACCCCACCCAGACCCCCACCCCAGACCGCCGTCCCAGCTCCCTCCACCGCTCTCGCCCCCCTTTCCCATTCACTCTGCAGCCTGCTGCCTTTCAGAGGACCCCCGTCCCTCCCTCCCTCCTCCGCTCTCTTCGTCGCCCTGCTGCACCCCTCCACCGCCGCCACCACCACCCTCCCACCAGCCCTTAATATAGCCACCTCACCATTCAGCACAGGGTTTGCATTGAGATGCCAGAGGCCTTTGCATTATGTTTCACAGAGGCAAAGAAAAACAACATAACTAATGAAATAACTAATACCAATACTAATTCAATAAATAACTAAGGTAACTTATTTGATATTTATGTATTTATGTATGCATCTATCTATCAATCTATCTATCTATCTATCTGACTCCCTGACTCCTCTCTCCTAAAACCAGACCTACTGCCTCACTTCTGACACTTATTCTTCTCGTTGTTACTTCATGCATTTCTTTTACCTCTTCTTCATTCTTTTTTTTTACTTCCCACCCAATTCTCTCTCTTTCTCGGTCCCCCATTCTCCATCCTCTCTCTCTCTCGGTCTCTCTTCTCTCTTTCTCTTTCTCCGAGCTCCACTGCAGATAGACTTTAATTTATGTTAACATACGCCACTACTCCCCACACAGTGCTTACACCCCCCCCCCCCCGCCCCCCTCGCCCCCACCCACCACCTCCCTCCATCCAGTGAATTCATTTGAAGAGATTTATTTCCTATCAAGCCGCATAATGCAGAGGGTATAATTTAAATCAACTTTTAAGAACAGCCAAGCAGCGCAGTTTATGCATACAAATCTGGAAAAGCTTGGGAAAAATTCCCCAGCAAACAGCGGGCCGTTAAAAGCAGATTGCAAACTTTAAGAAGCCATGGGTGGGTGGTGGGTGCTTGGCTTCCCCATTAAAGATAGCCTATTACTGGTAAACCTCACGATCAATCAGCTTAAACACATAATACAGGCTTCATTTGTTTTAGATACGCTAACTAATCTGACAGTGTAACCGCGCAAAGGCGGAATCATCAGCATCGCAAAGCACATACGCCCACGAGCAATTTAAAGAGAACCTCAAAAGGTCACGTAATGCACGGTGTAACTCCTTATACAGATTCTCAGGAGCAGTCGTATCGCGTGTCGTGTCTAGCTAGCCTGCTGATACGCTAGGCGTGTTGAGGAAATGTTGAGGAGCAGCGAGGGGGCCGCAGCGGGGAGGAGGGAGGGAGGTTGTAGCCGAAAACCTGAAAGGACTCCATCTCCCTTGGCCAACATGCCATGACGGTGTGGAGCAGCACTCTGAATTGGCTTCTCTGGGGGGGTGGGGAGGGGAGAGCTGGAGAGGTGATGGGAAGATGAGGCCGAATGGTGAAGGAAGGGGGGGGGGGGGCTGGGAGAGGAGATATGGTACACCGGTGTGTATGTGTGTGTCTGTGCGCGCGTGCTTGTGTGTGTGTTGTGCATTTGCGTATTTGAGAGAGAGAGCGAGAGAGTGAGAGAGAGAGAGAAAGAGATAGAAAGAGAGAGATGGCAGACCGGATCTGAGGTACTGTAAATGAGCGGATTACCGCTTCCCTCTTGGAGTCTTTCCATATACATGAGAGTGTTCGGCTGTGGAACCAACACTGCTATGTGTGAAATCACACATCCTCCGGCCCACACTTCCCATACGAACAGCTGTAACAAAGAGACATACATGGCTCCTGGACTGAGGTGGGTAAAACAAGGCATGAATGTGCACCCATGCTGTAAGTTAGAGATGCTAATTGCTGTTATAAATACAAAGGGATGTGAATAGCGTGTCTGCTGAATTGATGTGTCTCTGTGTCAAATTTACCCTGCAGCCATGCCTACGCCTCTGAAGCCCTTAGCCTTGTCCAACCAAAGCATGTTTGCATCGATTTATCTAGTTTGTGGATATGATATTGACTAGGTAGATGACACCGGCAGCCCTCATCGAGTTGAGGGAAAGCGGAGCGGGTTAGAGAGGTGGTCGGATGCTATGGAGGAGGATAGCCACAGGCTGTGAAATCTCCTCTGATCTCCCCTTGTCTGATTCTCAAACGCAACTCTTTCTCTGGGGGGCACGCCGATATAGAACTAGGCCAATGTCACAGAACGCTCATCTAACCCTGGAGGGAAATAAAAATCACTTCTTCTGTTTCTCCCTGATGACGGACCTCCATCTCTGTGGATGGGGCTCCGTCTCTCTCTCCTCTCCTCCATCCCTCCCTCCATCACTCCGACTACTTTGTTCTCTGCAGGAGGTTGAACATGCACGCGCTGAGCAGCGTTCCTGGCCTTGATGGCCTGCTATAGCAGCTGTTAGGATAGTGAAGGTAATCTTTAGTTGTGTCACTCAACACTGAGAGGGGAGCTGAGAGAAAAAAAAACTGAAGCATGAGTCACCTACTGCTAGTTCCAGCCTTCCATCACCATCAATATTATACACTGTTATAAAAACACACAGCCCACCTTGCAGGCCTGCTAGCTTCTCCCATCTAGTTAGCAGAGTAACTATTTATGACAGCTGAGCTCAAAAGTCTTTGCGAGTTCTAGTTTAGAAAGACAAATATTCTGCGATAAGTTGTCTAATATTCAGCACCACAAACAGCGAAAGATCAGATCATTTCACCAACAAAACATCGCCTTGCATTTACAATCTTCAGGCAGGAAAGGGGGCAAAAAAAAAAAAAAGCATACAATCATAATACTAGTACTCCTTCACAGTGTGAGAGAAAGGGATGGAGCCACAGAATTTTATGTGCTGGGGAAGAAAGAGCGCTTTTTTCTTTTCTTTTTTTTTTTCAATCTGTGTTTCACCATACATGTGTGCCTGGAGAATTGCAGCAAAATTCACAGGGGTAGGAGGAGGTGGATTTTTGAAACTTATTTCTGAAATAAAGTGAGAGAGAGAGAGAGAGAGAGAGAGAGAGAGAGAGAGAGAGAGAGAGAGAGAGGGAGAGAGGCCAGGCTTGGACAGGGAGCAGAGGACAGAAAAGGGGGGGAAGGAGGGGAGGAGAGAGGGAATTAGAGGGGTGAGGGACTTAGCCACCCTGGCAGTCTTTCCACATGAGCACACCTTGCACACACACCCTGCCAAGGTCCCCCCCAAGTATCCTTAAAGGGATAAAGAGCATGGACAAAGGAATTAAAATATAGATTACACAAGCGGCCACCCTGCGTCTTATCTGCCAAAACCGAAGAATCTAACAAATTGGATCAGACATTATAAAGCAGGGGGCGAAAAGTGAGTGAGTCAGTGAGTGAGAGAGAAAAGCAGGGGGACAGAGAAATGAAGTGCAGGAACACACGCGCACACGTTGAAGGAATGGGAGGCGCGACAACCTGACCGTTGTTTTGTGATTAAATAAATTCTGATAAAGTGATGAAAGCTTTAAATATTTTTTTTACGCCGTGTGTCTTTTCAGCCCTCGAAACAAACAGGATCACAGGTTCAAGTCCAACAACTTGAAAGTGAATTAACAGTACAAAGAGTATATACACTATCCTGTCCCATGGGGTATGAAAAGGGGAAATTCCTCCTTAAGATATGAATATGTCAAGTTCAAGTGTGTTTATGAAATAAATAATTAGCATTGCATTGTGGCCGTAAGATAGCTGCTCTCTCACCTGTGACCTGGGAGTGGTGAAGCCTTGGTCTGACCCAGCTGACCTCTGTCCATCCCATCGTCTCTCAGAGAAGGAGGCGGCGTCTGTCTCTGCTGACCTGTTGTCCTGAGTGGTCAGACTGAGGCCTGGAGACGGGGTGTGTGTGTGTGTGTGTGTGTGTGTGTGTGTGTGTGTGTGTGTGTGTGTGGATGAGCCTCTGTCTGCAGTCCACAGCTTCCTGCAAAAACATAAAGCATTCAGTTGAGAGAGGGCTCATTCAACACAAGGCCAAGGTGTTTGATTCTCTTTCATTTTCTTTTTGAACATGAACTTCAATTATTTCATTGCAACAAATTTAAGATTTGTGTACATTTTTTTTAAACATAGGCCTAACCTGAAATCCTCTATGATGAGTACTATTAATGTATACTAAGGTGATCTGAAAATTAAATTCTATTGACATTTTTACAACCTGATATTCTACAGACAGTAAGATGATGGATATTTTGATGTATAGATATGATGTAAAAAAAAAAAATTTTAAAAATAAATTTAACATTTGTCAAATTAAAATACAAAAAAAGTATTTTTGGTCAGCACTACTTGGAAATATTTGGGCTCACACTGATACAGCAATAGTCTATATTTGACCTGTAAAACAAATTAGGATAATTAGGTTATAATGGCCCTTAAAATTATTTATAAATTGAACTTATCCAAAAGAAAAGCATGAATAACACAACAGATAAATCTCATGAATTGTAATACATGACCATGAATTTCATTTGTAACTGATAATTTGTTTAAAAAAAAAATTTCTCCCTTTAATATATCTTTATAGAGTAATACATAGTGTTAATATCTATCTGAGTCTAATATTTGTTAATATTTGTTGAAATAAAAATGGACTCCTTTTCAAACACTGAAATACCAACTTGAAATAGAGAGAAGTGGTGGTAAGCTTTTATGCATTTATGCAAGGATTAGCGCACGCCATGACCTATTCTTTAAATACTGAAATTGTGGCCTACTTTTGTTTTGTTACACAAAAAAGAAAAAAAATAGAGTAGGATTATATTGACAGCCTTATGTGATGGCAGATAGATCACATTTGACTTTCTGAAGTTGCTTTAAATTTCGATTGGCAGCATTGCAAAATGTATGACACCTATCTCTATAACACACAAACACACACACACACACACACACACACTCACACACACAAACACACACACCACACACACACACACACACACACTTCACAAGTGATTACACAAAATACTCAAAGATTACATCCACAGAAATTTGACGTCCTTTGCGGGTTTAAAGCCTGCATGTCAGCCTTTCAATTTTTTCTCTTTCCCTTGCATGGGTCAGAGGCTGTTGCTAAGCTACCAAACCCAGAATTCATAAGTTCAGAGAAAAGGGTTATATAGGCCATTGCAATTCAAGGTAAAATGATAATAGTAAATTAATAATACTATGAGTCCACAAGAATATGGATTTTGATCATATGGAATAAAGCAGACCTTCAATCATTTCACATTTGAAATAAAGTGGGAGAAAACATAATAATAATAATAATATTAATAACAATAATAATAATAATAATAGCATGTCAATTGTATATACCTTAAGTAAAATAGAAATGCAATTTTTTATGAGAAAAATCCATTGACACTCAGTAGAGTTGACCTGATGCTGAGGTAATAAATTAAGTAGGCTATGTCACAGGCCTAATGGACATCTCAGATCATCACAAAATAGAAACCAAACCATCGGGAAATGCTTTCCAGGAAATAGTCTAAATCAGAAATGCATGCTTTAAAGAGCACCTTCAACTATTTATGGGTGATTTCCTTCACACAGCTAGGAGTGACACACAGGAGCAGCTTCGGCGAAATACAAGTCACACTGGAGCGATGTGAAATTAAGACATTTTCACACACCGTGAACTTGAACACAGTCTTGTGGCCGAGGAAAAGAAGGAACTGTGCAGCTCGATCCCACACTATAAAGGAGCCATACTGTAATCAACGGTATGCTGTCATGTTTATTGTACTCTGTAGGGACGAAAAATGAGGCGCTATGGGTACAGTAACAATGTGCAGCAGCACACACATCAACACATGCACAGAAACACATGTACAATAACACACACGGGCAGGCATGCGCGCGCACACACACACACACACACACAGAGCTCTGCAATCTAGTGGCCAAGTGTGACACGAAGCAGATAACATCTATAGGATGGTAGCTTCGAAATGCAGCAGGGCTGTAAACCTAAAACAATGGCCCTGCTGTGTATGTTGGACGACATATACGATGTCTGCTTTGTTCAAACATCCTCGGCAATAAGCAGTAGTCAATATGCAACCGCCAGATCTAAACCATCAAGATATTCAGGCACTGTATATACCGGAAAACGCATGTGCACATTCGTCCATTGTTAAACATAAAAGGCAGAAAATATGAAATGTTATCAACACAGTGCAGAAAGAAAGATAGAGAGAATGAGAGAGAAAGAGAGAGGGGGGAGAGAGAGAGAGAGAGAGAGAGAGAGAGAGGGAGAGAGAGAGAGAGAGAGAGAGAGATGGGGGGACCTATTGACATATCTGCCCTTCAGCAGGAAAGGCTACAGACATGACAGGTTGGTTAGAAATGCACTGCATGTATAAACAACACACCACCTAAACTCGTCTCCTCTTCTCCTCTCTGATCTCTTCTCATCTCATTCCGTCCGCATTGGCTTCAACCCTATTGTCTCTTGTCCTGTCCATTTTTTTTTTTTTTTGGTTTGTTCGTTTGTGAATTTCTGCATCATAATGAAATGCAGAAGGGATTTGGGGAGGTAATAAATAAATTCCAAATAGATTTTAAAAAAAGAGAGAGAAATCACTGTGTAAGACAATAGAATCTGATTTTTCTCTCCCTGTGTAACTGCAGCCTTGTGGCAGGTGCTGGTAGGCTAGACCAGACCAGGCCAGACTAGACTAGACTAGGCTCCATCTGGTGTGGAGGGCCTCCTCCTGATGGTGGAGAGGGCCCAGACAGACACATATTAATGTGGGAAAACCGACATCTAGCTTGCCTCTCAGACACTCGGCAGACTGCATTTCAATCTCAAAGGACTCTCCCTATATCCTTCATTTATTACCCCTCAGCAATGCATGAATTTCTACTGCGACCGGCGAAGGCTGGGTGGGTGGTGCTGTTGGTACGGCGCCTAAGGTCTCAAATCAGTTTAGTCATAGCGCATTCGCCATTGTCAAATCATATGGTAGCGTATTATAAATGCATTGGCTTAATATCTCTCTCATTACGCACCCTCCCCAGGATACAATGCATACACATTTACAAAATGCTGCACGCATGTCTCCAAATATAGTATTGAGAACTTAGCTATTTTTCAAGTATAGTTAATATTGCAGAGGGTTACATCAAATGAATCTGTTTATCAAATCACATTACTGTCTATACAAAGACCCCATGGGACGCTCCAGCTGAAAACAATACAACTGTGTTTCTATTAGAAATGTATTGTCTCAAAGCTACACCACCATGTACTGGATTATGTCACATTGAAACAGAGACATGGGCGCAGTGTTCTCCATGCTCTGTAAACCTAATAAAAGTCTGACTGGCTCATACTGTTAGCCGGAATTCATCACCGTTATCGTCATCATCATTACAGCTGAAGACAACAGAGGTTTGTACTGTTACATTACACACACAAACACGTCACACACACGTTCCAATAAACACACATATGGCACCCTGTAGCCGTTAAAGTAGGGTTACATACTAGCTAGCTTCAAGCTAGCTCCTTCTCCAGTGAAACAGTTGCCCTGGTCCTACTGTAGCTAGCTGTGACGCAGTAAGCCTGGGCCTACGGTACACCCTGCTCTGTGCCACTACACACTCACTCTCCCCACTAAGCACAGAGTGGAGCCACCACAGAACAGCAGCTACAGCTTTAGCAGCACGGCATTGGCTTGTTTAAAATTCAACAGGCTCCACCATAGAGTAAATCCCATCTCCCAGCCAGTGTTAGAGCAGAATGGAGCTACTCCACGCTGACCTGGACGGAGCGGGGAAGGAAAGGATGACGTCCAGCCCAAACAGCCTCACATAATAGACCTGGAAATCAGCCCAATCTCTGGCCACCCAGCCGACTCTGCATCCTCTTATCTCGCCCCTAAAATCTCTGCTTGGCCTGTCAGATCAGCACCGGAGCAGCCTGTGACAGGCCTGCAGGAACAGACCTGTCATTGATAGGTGTCTGCACAAGTGTGTGTGCGCACATGTGACGTGTGTGTGTGTGTGTGTGTGTGTGTGTGTGTGTGTGTGTATTTGCATGATACAGTCCCCAATCTATTATGGCAATCTTTAATCAGACAAAGAACTGTAAGTGACAGTAGCCAGCCTGTAAAAAGTTATATGGCCTTAAGAGACCTGTGCTACCAAGTTACTAGTCATCAAGTTTGCCTGGACTTTAAACTGACATAATAACACCTTTCAATATGGTTTCACCCTGTAAACTACAGCTGTGTAAACTGTGTATCAATAGATGTAGCTAAACAATGAATGTACTAGTTTGTTATAATGTGAATAGGAAACATAGTGTGTATGCTTTCCCCTGTGTGCGATGCTCCCACAGGCCTTCAGCCCAGCAGTGTGAGCCGTCGTTTTGTTCTGTCTTTCTTGTGCATGAGGCCCAGAGCCTTTGTTAATAAGGGCATCAATCAAGCTAAGGCCAGGGATATAAGATGATCCCTTTGACAAACACCTACTGAATCACAATATTGTCTTCCTCACCAGTTCATAACCTGTGACGCATTGCTTTGATAACCTACGATGCATTATCATGATCTTCGGTGTACCGAACCAGCTATAAAAAGCCCAGAGAATGCACCTGATGGCAGCACCACTTGCCATCTCATCAAACAGCAGCGCAGTATGGTGACAAATACAACAATGACCGCATACCTCTCTAGGTAGAAATAAACAGCAAGTTTTTATGCGGTGTGACAATCTATAATACAGCTCCCACCATCAACTTTTTAGAGAGAGAGAGCGCAGCAGCCATGCATTTGTATTGCTCCCTGAAATGACGGCAGGCAGAGCAGCTTGCCAACATATATAAAAGCCTGCCATGGGTGCATTAGCTTTGATTGTTATAGCCCTTTTCCATATCACTAGATAGATACAGCAAGGGATATGGGGGCTACTGGCGGAACACGTGACTCCCAGGAGCCGTCCAATCAGATGAAGCAGCTCTTTCTCCAGCTCCTAACCGTGTTCATCTCACCTCCAGGTCATCCACCTTCATCTAATAACACAATTAATGGGAAAACATATGCAACATGCAAGTTATAAGACACTGTCTGTCTCGTGAAAGGCAGTTTTCTCCCATCAGACAAGGGAAACAGCACCAGCAGATTCCGGGTACCACTGCCGCGTCCCCCTCCTCCTCCTCCTCCTCCTCCTCCTCATCATCATCATCATCATCATCACTCTATGTGAATGGAGCCTGTCTCCGGTTGCTACGACTCTAACTACTGTCACTCCGCGCATCTCGCATGAAAGAAATCCCGGGCTATAAATCCGCTTTTGGTGGCATTTCCATCTACACCGGCACGTCCAAGGAAGGAAGGAGGCGTTTCGCGGTGCGATGAACGGACGCTGCCGGGCTTCCAGTCCTCCGTACGGGCTGCCTGCTCTTCCTCCGGCAGCCCCTCGGTCCGGTTCCGGCTCGCTCCATCGTGAAGTCTGCAGAATTAGTTTATACATTCGGTTCTCTAGCTTTATGATATTACATAAACTCATACAGCTAGATAACCAAAGAGAAAAACTAACCCACGTCTCTTAAAGGGGCCGCCGCCGCCGAAGCTGCTTCTGTTGTGGTCACATGGAGCCATTGCATTCCGCCTGCATGCACACGCCTCTCTCTCTCTCTCTCTCTCTCTCTCTCTCTCTCTCTCTCTCTCTCTCTCTCTTCTCTCTCTCTCTCTCTCTCTCTCTCTCTCTCTCTCTCTCTCTTTCTCTCTCTCTCTCTCTCTCTCTCTCTCTCTCTCTCTCTCTCCCCCCATCCATCCATCCATCCATCTATCTATGTATCTATCTCTCACATGCATGCACATACATGGCCAGGTTGATAAAGCCTAGGTAATACCCTATTTTATTATAGCCTATACGCATAAGGATACACAGTGACAAGACGAATGGCAGCACCACGCAGTTCTTGTCTTTTATATAACACGAGCTCAAACTGCTTTGAAATTGCTCAAAGAGGCACCGGCAGTGATGTTGTGGTAGGTCTAAATAAAAACGTGGGCAAACTATGACCTCCATCACTATGAGACCATCACGAGGTAAACAACCACCAATAAAAAACAAGTGTATTTTCATTAAGCGTTAACATGTGCTTTCCCCCCTTAAAATACTATCCTCGTATAACGTAGGCCAACTCAAATTGATACTACATAGCCTACTATGATGTATAGGTTACTAGCCTATGAATTCACGCCATAAGGATTTATGTCAGCCTTAAAAGATGGGTAATTTCTATTCTGCAGAAATATGGGTGAACTGAGTTTGGGTGGGTTTACCCTCCACTACAAGCCTGGGTCCTGACGAGCACCCACTGGGTGAAGTCACCCAGCAGCAGCAGGGTGATGACACATTCCACTGTCATCAATGACAGTGGGATGTGTCATTAGCAGGCCCTTAGACTACCTTCTGCAAAGAATACTCCACAAATAACCTTAACTCACAGTTAATATACATTTACCTCCACACAGAAGCCAAATAATGTCCATTTTGAGCTCGATTGGCCGAGTGATAATAAAACTCAAAAGATAAGAGACGATTTGTTACTTCCACCTTTTCCGTAAAAGAGCACAATGATAGGCCCGCACAAACAACCGGCAGGCAGCCTTATTGTTGTTTTAAATGCCAACTCACATCGACCCATTTCAGACCATAGACCATAGTTTCCGCGTTGAGTGAATTAATCCATGAATTGTTTGAAAGCATGACAAACTACCAAAACATGAGCTGCGGCCTATAGTGTACAGTATAAGGGCTTCCAGCTAAATGTCAACAACATGGTCTGGTGGAACAAGTCCAGCCTCAGAGGATGTCACTGTAAACTTGAGCAGTTAGTGACATGCTGACAATTTGAACTAGGACTGTTTCATTAGACTTCACAAGCATTTTTAGACCAGCTCTAATGCGGTAAGATTTTAAAAACTGAATTTCAATGTAGGAAAAAAAAAATCAACGCGCCAAATTAGAATAAACTTAAAAGTATTCTGACATCTGAATATGTCTAATATGTTGTTAAGTGGTTTCATTCAGATAACTGATGTGGAGCTCACGTGCTCACAACTATTCCACTAAAGGCGAACTAACAATTAATTAAACTGCAACGCATTCTTTCTTTAAAGAATTGTCCTGTTAAATGTTAACAAAGCCCATTTGAATTGAGAATAAAACAATATACTCACTCACTCGGTCGTCTATTTTGAGAGAGCACTCTCCATATTCGGACACAGTCAGGCTGTGCCTCATTATCAAATGACACAAAATACGGTTATTAAAATCCACCAGGCCTTGAAGCTCTAAAAACGAACCAGCCCGTGATATTCTTCTGAGACTCGGTCCGTGATGGGAGCCTCTCTCCCCGGCTGTGTGTCAGTGCTCCCTGTCTTCACCATGTGGGATGCCGGCACATTGAAAAGACAAAGCCTTTTACGCACACCGTCGCCGTTGTATCGTGGAGGGATAATGGAGGAATAACGTCCGTTGCAGGTTGTCAAAAAACTGCAGCAAACACCGAGGGCTTGAAATACACAAAACGAGAGCGGGGAGAAAGCGACGCGACTGTCAGCTATCATGTGGGGTGCAGGAGGAGGAGGAGGGCCGCCCGGGGGCCTCCGGGTCAGACTGCCAGGAGAGGTGTGGTGTCCCCAGCATTAGGCATGCTTATTGGCACACACATGGATGAGCACAGTCAGGCTACAGAGTGGACACGCAGAGTAGACACAGAGTAGATACACAGAATAGACACCGAGTGACCAAGCGCTCTGCAATGGCCCCACAATTCCCAAAAAAGCACAAAACCCCGAGCGTCCCTGCATCACAACAACAGCAACATCAGTATGAAGGATAGGCTTTGCCAGGGAATCCAACCTGAACACCGCCAGTGAATAGCTACCGCCTGTTTAAATGTTTGTTGGATCTCAAACTGGGGTCCGAGGACCCCCCAGGGGTCACGGAGGGGGTTCCAGGGCTCCTCCAGCAAACTGAGGAATAGTTTCACTATAATCCACTAGAAAATACAGTTAGAGAATATATAGGAATGGCTGCTCTAGTCATATGTTTGGCTTTCACCACTATCTCACTCTCACCAACACATAGTGCAGACAGCTATATAATTCAATACTAAATCAACAACAAAGGTCTTCCCATATGAGGGATCCCAGGAGCAAAATCTTATCAAATGGGGGGTCCCTTTGCAAAATGTGCGTCCATTTGAGGGTCTTTGACGTTCGAGCTACAGCCCATATTCTATTCAAATGATCTCACAAATATCTTAAACACGTTTGCATGGCAGTCAATGCTCTAAAAGGACTCACTTCTACTAATGCATCCATTACGTTTATTCATTTTAAAACAAAAACGGTAGGCTATATGCCGAAATAATCGGGGCAGAATTATTATTGGTTTAGTTTAACTCGAAGTCGACATGCAGCAACAGCATGTTCTCCTGACTGGATAAAGGCCTACAGTCTGCAGATCTTGGACATTTGGTTACGCATGTGCAATCACACTACTGCCCATGTTTAAGGGTTTGCTTAAAATAAACCATTCATCTTCAGCCACACCCTGTCTGGGTAAATATGGACAGAAGCTTTGTTTGCATAAAGATACAAAGAAGGAAGCTATAGGTCACATGTAGGAGCAAGGTGAGCAACCTGCAGGTTACAGGCCAGTGGATTATATTAGAAGAATAGAATAGAAGCACTGATAATAGCCTACAGATTGTCTAAAAATCTACAACAGTTTTTTTTTCCTTTTACAAAGAGCGTACAGTGTCCTTATGGATATCAGAATAATTCGTATCTATTATTTAGTAGAATATAAATGGGTTTTTTTTGCATAGCCTAGCCTATTGGTCATAATTGGCCTACCAACTGCACCACACTTAACTATTTCAGTGAAATCATAGTCAGGAGATCTAATTAACATGCAGAAAAGGACTACAAGGTAACTAGTCGGTTACTGTACATTAAAAATACCAAATTACAATTCGTTTATTAATTGTAATGAGAGAGAGAGAGAGAGAGAGAGTCATTACGGATTGTGGTGTGAACGGAGGCGTTTATCTTTATGCTCCCCTATTCTTTTTAAGAAAATGGATTCTACCATATGCAAAGTGGAAACTGGGGCAGAATGTGGAATAAACCATTTCTATTAAATCACCGCCTTCCCCGCTAGTCATAAAAGCCTCACATAAAAGCTTACATCTGTCAGCATATCACCTTTACCTACTGGGTTAACTACAGCGCCCTTCACTTCACACTGTATGCTTATGATAATTTCTATTCAAAATTGCAGATGGCACAAAGTTGGACTTCAAATGCCAAATACAGAGCCTCTCTACTGAGCGTCTCTATTGTGCATATAATGGTAAACCTTTTTATTGAAGTTACAGTATGCGTGTGTGTGCGTGTGTGTGTGTGTGTGGTGTGTGTGTGTGTGTGTGTGTGCCCGTCTACAGTATTTTTTCATTTGAATTTTAATCAGTTCTGCTAGTTTTCAGTAGGCCTGCATGAAAAACTGAAATTATCACCACGCTAAACAAACGAAAGGAAGGTTTTTTTTTATGAAAGATTTGTTTGGGGAACATTTTAAAGCGATATCGTTACATTTCTTCAAACCTATTTCTATCCGGATAACAGCAGATACAGAAGACAGATTTCACCTTTTACCTGTTCAAAGCCCAGCTATCCTCGCCTTGTTCTATAATATTAATTCTCCACACCATCTGCCCCCATTTAAAAAAAATAAGATATAGGCTAGAGAATTTTCCATTTGCGTCATGTTTTTTCAATTATCTTTACTTTCATTTAATGTATTAATTACTATATGGAAGATGGAAATGGTTTATTTTTTGTCCCCTTTTCTTAGGAAAATACAGATTTTCTATCATGTTTAAATACTATTGTGAATTTGTTTTAATTAAGAAGGCGAAGAAGATTAATATATTGTAGACCTACTGCATTGCTATGAACTTTTAATGTGAAAAGAAACTTTCTCAATGTGTGTGTGTGTGTGTGTGTGTGTGTGTGTGTGTCTTATTCTAACTGCACATTTTTCGTTCTGTATCTCTGAAACGTGATTGCATATTAATACAGATTGACGTGCAGCTCTGCCTTTCATCAGCCTCATGTGAATTCAACTGGACACGCCCCCTAACTGCGTCACGTCCTGTCAGAAATACAGTAAGGTGTTCAGTGTCAACGGGCTGTCTTGGCTATTCTATTCTATTCTATTCTATTCTATTCTATTCTATTATTCTATTCTGTTCTATTCTGTTATTCTATTCTGTTGTATTGTATTCCGCAACTATTCTCTTGCTCGCTTAACAGTGAAACTCAAATATCTGAGAGAAACCTCAATAATTCATAAGTCAGGCACTCAGTAAGTCATTCCCATGCCATTGTATTTTGTTTATGTTGGGTTTGCCATGCACATCTGATTCAAAGTGGGAAGATGAGATTCACGTGCTTTCTTTTTTTTTATTTTGCTGAACAACATTTCTAAAAATAATAATAATAATAATAATAATAATAATAATAATAATGAAAATAATACAAAGTTTGATGAAGATACCATGACCAAAAATGAAAGAAAATGAAAGTGCACGAGTATGAATATATCGAAAGCAGCCCCATTAAAACAAGCGGAGTGTCTGAATTTTAGCTCATCCACTAAAAAGTTCATCTCTGTCCTTGGTGCTGAAACGAATGGCTTTAATTCACGGCGCTATTTCTTTCTTGAAAGTGGAGGGAGTAAAGAAAGACTAAAATAGTCTCATTTTGTTCGATCAAACCGAAGCCCTCTGGCACCAATAGACCTAATAGATTTTGACGGTAAAACTGGGTTACTGCTAAAATTGGAAAAATAATTTTCTTATACAACATACGTCATCCAACAGTCTACATGGAGATGCCTATAGAGCACTTCGCCTGCAGTGACAGTTTTCTAGGCTAATTGTTATCCAAGGAGAGTGAAATAAGTCACACAGCGGATGACAGGTGATCCACAGGTAAGTCTGCAGTGGTAAATAGAATGTTCAAGGGGGGAAATGACGATGGGATTTTTTTTTTTTACCTTTAATGCAGTCACTGTGTGAGAGGGATCCAACACTGGCCTGTTGAGGATAAAAACAAATACTGTTAACTCTAATACTGAAGTGACAGATCAATTTACATCAGATACAGCGAGCTATCTGCTATTATTAATTAATATTTCTGTAGCGAGACAAGTGTGTATTTCAATTTATTTAATATCACATCATGCATAATCGCTCGAAAATGAGTATTTTGGCCAGTATTGTATATTTGATTTATGGTGATCTGAAAAAGATATCTGTTTTGAGTCGAAGAGATAACTTATAGGAGATACTAGACCAGTGCTGGCAATGCAATATACAGTAAACCTGTTGCACTGTGCAAAGAAAGAAAGAAAGAAAGAAAGAAAGAAAGAAAGAAAGGCAGACAGAAAGAAAGCAAGAAAGAAGTGCGCTACTTTTTACAGCTTAAAATGTTATTCTGAAAATTTTAAATACAATATTAAGCTCACAGCACACGCACACATACATAAACTGTGTGTTTGTGTGTGTGTGTGTCTCTCTCTCTCTCTCTCTCTCTCTCTCTCTCCCTCTCTCTCTTTCTCTCACACACACACACACACACACACACTCCCTGTGTTCAAATATGACCATGCCAAGTGAAAAAAAAAATGATGAATACAAATCTAATTTGTCCAATGTGCAATGGCTTGGCATAACGAATACATTTTGGGTTTGAGCAAAATTTTTCTAGCATGCAAATGAAAATCCTAAAAAGTAATCCCAATAAGTGACGTGTCTCTCGGTTTTAGAGCAAGTTTGGCAAAATAAACTTCACCAAAAAACGAATAAAAGAGCCTTTTGTGTGTTTCCAAGAATTTGATGGCCCTCTATTGTTGTTCACAGCAAAGGCCTGATTAATTAATTTCACACTGTAGCTCCGGAGAAGATTTTCCCACAAACAAGTGACCAAAAAAAAAAAAAAAAAAAAGAAAAAAAAAGAAAAGAAAGAAAAAAAAGAAAGAAGAAAAAAAAATGTCGCCCAAAAGAAAGAAAGAAGTCAACATCAAGTTCAACAACGTGCTGGTGCTCATTAGCATCACAATGCTGTCTGGGAGCGCACAAGTCTTCTTAACAAGAGGCTCTGGCGTCAAGTCCCTCCACCTCCCGGCCGAGGGGACATTTTCCCAGGCTCTGCTAACAATCACACAACTGTTTGCTTTATAAACGCTGGCTCTGGGGCCACTCAGCCCGCCTCATCACTGCTCAATGGACGGTCCCGTTAAGATGTGATATATTAACATGCAGAAAGAGCTCGCGCCGGCCGCCACTAATGGTTTTATGTGGTTGATGGAGATTTAACAATACTTTAAACAACATTTGTTTTATGTCAAGCATATACAAATGACACCCTATATTTTACTATTATTAGGCATATTAGTATTATTATTATCATTATTATTGCTATTATTACTATGAATTATCCTATTTTCATAACCAAATAGCCAAGCATATCCACATTTCTTGTGGCCTAACAAAGGCTATAAAAGCAGCTGAGTACAAAATAAAATCATGCATACTTACACGCCATAAACTGAGTAAATCCAACACCTCCGGTTCAAGTCCATTCAGTAATTTAAAGACAAGTGTTTTACCGATCGTCTCTCAACTGCGTTAAGTGCAGCAGAACTACAACAGCCCAGTCCAGAGAGAAAACCAAAACGGAGTAGCTGACAATGAGAGTAGAAACCTGTACAATGAGTTGATCCAACCCACAGCAGTTTCTTTTTTTTTTTTTTTTTTTTTTTTTTTTTACAAACACTGGCATTACTTTTGCTTGAGTGACCTGAGACAAGCCAAGGCCAAAGCGATACTGTGATTTCTGCCAGCATCCACTCCCGCATCCCACATCTCCTCACCACCACGGAGGACAGTGTGCACGGAGCTGCTGCGTCGCTGGTCCCCCCTCACACACACGCACACGCACACACACACACACACACACACACACACACACACACACACACACACACACAACCACACACACACACACCGGCTGGTGTGGACGTGTACAGAAACCCAAAACAGTTTTCGCACCCCTTATTCATTGACCATTGTCAACCGGTGCCCATTGTTCTGTTTGAATGACGCGTCTCCCTTTTTAGTTACACCCAGCATCTTTTTTCTGCACCATTTGATAGACACAGTGAGCGGCACAGCCTATAGCGGTGCGGTGGGAGCGCGCAGGAAGGGGTGGAGGAAGGCGCTGAGGACCTTTGGGAGACAGACACAGACCCAAGACTTGGATTCACCAGCTGGGGGACAGAATGCATCAAAAAGCCACTGCTCGACACCAAGTGTCAGTGCACATCACAGCAGCATGCTACTTGGTAGAGGACAATTTCACAATATGCAGTAGAAGATACCTACACTCTCCATCCCCTCCACACTCAGTCCTGCCCCTGTCTCCTCACAGTCCGCTGCACAGCGAAGTCCTGACGGCACCAGCTAGTCAGTTAGACTCTGATCTATTTCGGCAGTGAAGCCGGCTGAAGAGGGACCTTGACAGTGCAGTAGTCATCTCCAAACCTGCACCTCGCTTGGTTGAAGTTACTTGTGTCAACAGCTTGCAGGAAGACCGAGCCAAAGCGAGCCATTCACCGACAGCCAGCAGTGACGGCAGTAGATTTTAGCCTATAACTCCGTGTAAAAGGCGGAATGCAGAAGCAACGAGCGAAAGAGAAACCATTTGAGAGAGATGGAGACGATCAAAGACGAGCAGACGGAGAGGTGTAGGTGATGCTGCTGCCGCAGCCTCAGCAGCACCAGGAGAAGGAGATGCTTCTCCGGAGCTCCTGGGTCACGTTGCTTTGCGTGGTGCGACGTCTCCTTCTCCTCTCTCCTCTCTCCTCTCCGCGCGTAACGGAGCGCACGGTGGATATTCATGCGCCAAATGACCATTTAAACGTTTGAATCGAGTAATAACTATTAACTCTACAAAACGCGAAAGATAGACTGTAGGTACATGCCGATGAGAGATACGCTGCGTGCTACAAAACCAGCTCCTGAAATGTGCGTGAGCGTTTGCGTGCTGACGTCAGGCACCAGGATAGGTTACCCAAAGGTGTTATTCAATAGGCCTGTATATGGGATCCACGGTTTATAAAAGCATAAAAGCTCGTTGATGGGATCTCATAAGGAAGACTGGTTTGTCATAGGCCTACTGTTCCTTCTTTTACTGCAGTTAGGCTTACCCAGTTTGAGGAAAATATAATCCCACTAATCAATTATAAAGAATTTTGTAACTAGAACCAGACTACAAAAAATAGACTTTGTATCGTTGTCTCTCTCTCTCTCTCTAAAAGGGGCATCCACAGATACATTCGAATTTCCAAATAAAATTTTACTTTGTGTGCGTGTGTGTGTGTGTGTGTGTGTGTGTGTGTGTGTGTGTGTGTGTGTGTGTGTGTGTGTGTGTGTGTGTGTGTGTGGCGCGCGTGCCTGCGTGTGCGTGTTTCTCCAAGTGCAAGTTCAGCAAGTAAGACCTTAACAATGAATCATGATGGGCTATAGGCATACGCTAGGACTCTTACTTATTTGTAGGCCCAAAAACTGTCTGTTGCAAATGGTTAGTTTGTCGTAACGATGAAGATAAACAGACAGGTCAAAGTTACATCCCATCTAAATTGTCTTGGGCTTAGATCTTCTCTCACTAATTATTATCAGTGTGATAGGAGAACAAGTGGATGTTTTATTTAGCCAAAATTTGAAACTCAGGTAGCCTATAAAGTAAGACAACGTTAATAATAATACTAATAATACGAATAATACTAATACTAGCCTACTACTAATACATTGTTTGCTTTCTTTCATTGTTTGTTTTCTTTACTTCATTTTATTGTAGAGACTTTAATCAAATTAAATTAAGTTAGGCCTAATATTTTCTTCTGTATGGAATGGAATGTTGAAAGTTAAAAAATATTTAGGGAGACTATCTTTGTTTTAAATTCAACGTTAAATCAGGAAAGACTAGCTTATGTGGAGAAGCACACAGATGAAAGAAAGATGAGAGAGAAGAAAATGCATGTGACTTGTAACATCTGTCTGGCTACTTAGAAATACGTGATTTTTATATTTATATATTTATCGTTTATTCCATAGGCCTAGTTTATGTATGTATAGAATGTGCAATGAAGGTGAAAGACAAATAAGCATTATATTCTTTGTCAGTTAAGCTCTGCACATATCACTGTAACCTGGCAGTCCTGACATTATATATCTATATATAATTTGTGACTGTTGTTTTTGACATCGAAATGGTAGCTACAGTCTTTAGTAAATGAATGTCACTGTCAGGCCTAATCCAACAGAGGCTCCGCAGGCCCGCAGACTACAGATAATTTGGAGAAAGACTCGCAGCTCCACCGACAGAATCAAGGCTAAAGCACAAAACACATTATGGAAAATCATTCAAAAAAAAAAAAAATACGCCTCGTGTCCAGAAACTCCACACCGAAGAACAAAATGCTCATCACACATCTCATCTCAGCATAGACTGCAAGACGAGCAGCTTCATTCGAGCTAAACAGTGACACCTATTGGGTGAACAGTGGCACTGCAGCTCACGAGGCAGGCCCGTGTTAAATCAGTATATAACTGGCCTACATCCACTGTAACACTGTCTTAAACTGTAACTGTATAAAAAATATATATAACAGCAAATATAGCTTCCAAATTGATGCAGTCGAATCTATTAAATCTCCTCAACGCTGTCTGCAAAGATAATGACCGTGTAGCTGATAGAGGAACCAGCGAGGCATTTTCTAATATTATTCAAACTTTAAGGATGTTGGATCGTTTGGGAGGTTGTGAGTGCAAAGGCGCCCAAGGGTGTCTCCAAGGCAAAATACTGTAAAAGGAGGTGTATGAAATATGAAAAAAAGTGATGATCATCCAGATTCCTGTTGAATAACTGGATGGTTGTTTGGTAAAATAAAAAAAACCTACTCATGATGATGGAGACCTGGTTTCATTATTCTCCCATCGTATGAGTTTTGGCGAAAACGTTTATATATTTTCAGAAATTACCTTGAGATAATTGTAGAGAACTAACGAGATCAGGAGAGAACGAAACGCAATAATAAAATCATATATAATCATATAATCACAATAATATCAAAACAATATAATATCTTATAATTGCAGCCTCGCATAAAGCTGCAAAATAGTATAAATGTAAAGGTGTTTGGGCTGTGTAGAAATAACGGACGAGTTCAATGAAGCCTAATGTCTTTTTTAGGTCGACATGCGGAGTTTCTTTTTGGCTATGAACAGTAATGATAAAGGAAAACTTGATTATAAGATGTAAAATAATAGTGAAATCTTGCTCAAAGGCAGCTTAACCTCTTCTTCCCAATGTTTCCCAAAGATTCTTTCATTACAGAAACTTAAAAACTTAAATTATATTGAGATGATTTTCGGCTATATGCCTATTACTTAATATCGCCTAATAAAAATTGTGGCTTCATGCAGAATTACTGATAAAAATGAGAATCATGCCTGAAAAATGTTTTCATTTGTAAATGTGCGCCCTATAATCTCATTAAATATATATGATTCGGTGTTTATTTATAAATAAATAATTCAACATTCCTCTACAATTGATAAATAAATAATTATTGAATTGGAAAATGCATGGGTTTATGGCATGAGACCATATGATAAAATTAAAAATATTCCAGCATTTATATGGACAAAAAATAGCTACATTTTGCCCTTTTTCCTTCCTTTCCTTTAGAAAGTGTATGGTGTAATTTAAATCTATACTAATAAATTACAAATACATTTGCAAGCATCATAAGCTGATTACGTGTTTTGGAGATTGAAAGGTGATACAGTCAAATACAGTTCAACCAAATACAGGTTGCCATCGTCTAAACCATTTCTGTAATGCAGCTAATTCAATGCAAATGGATATTTAGTGAATAAGACCATACAGCATATGAACAGGCAATTTCCTGGAAGCCAGTTAAGATGTTTTTTTTGGGGGGAAATAATTTCATTTGAAGAGCAACAGTATTACAGCATTTGGTGCTTTCCCCGTTGGGACAGACAGAACCACTTCTCCAAAAAACATCACTGAGATTTAGAATCCAACTATATCACCTGGTAAAGTGGACAACAGTTTCCTTTGTTGTTGTTTTGTTTTATTTTTGTTTTAGGAATTATTTGTATTTTTATATTTTTAATAAAGAGCATCATATTTAAGACTAATTATGCTTTATGGTGTTTTCTATTTCCAGGCTACAATCCATTTATTGCCACTCATGAAATTCCCCTTTTCATTGATGTGACAGAATATTTTTGAGAATTCTTCAAGTTTTGCAATTCATATAATATTTGTCTTTTTGTCACAAAAACAAGGTATTTTGATTCACTGAATCAGCCATAACTAATAATCTGATATGATAAAGCATATTGTGTCTTTTGTATAATTTACATCTTTTCACATAAGTTGATTTCTACATATGAATAAATTAGTTAACATCATAACAACACACACACCAAATATAACATGTACTCAAATCCTGGTCTTGCTTCTAACCCAAACTGCATCACCCCCCCACTCCCCTCCCTTAAATAAATTCATTTCTGTCAAATTTGTATGAGTGTTATGTCATCATGCATGACAAGACTGAGGCCTGTTTGGTTCAATTGGTTTTAACTGACCAATTCAAGTGGTCACTTGTGGGAATTGTAATGGCCGTTCTTCAAAGGCCCTGACCTGACACAGGGACATCCACGTGTCAAAGGTCACACATTAAGTCAAAGAGAGAACCAATATTTGTCCTTCCCTCTGTCATGCCCTCAAATTAGCAGCTAACTATCGAAGTTAAGAGTAATAAGTTGTTTTCTGATGATGGAGGTTAAATTCTTTGCCTGTAAATACTTGATGTTAGATCAAATCCAGATAAATAATGGTAAATGTAGAGAGCTTTGAGCCTAAAATGTGAACAATTAATAAGGTACAATAAGATTTTGCAGCATGGTAGCTGGTATCTTACTGTATGGAGAAAATCCTCTTGAGGAGTTCAAATTACAAATGTGTTTTGTCTCCAAATGACAGAAAAAATTACCAGCAAAGATTTGAACTGCACATCAAGAGCAGCAGCGGGCCTCTCGCTGCTGTCTGCAGTTAGCGCCAGAAAGACTCTCTCAGACTTCTTTAGTTAAAATCAAAGTTAAATCTCTTGGTAGTATGAATGCTTTGTCTCATGTCTGGTATTATAATTATACAATACATATAGGAAAGTCCTACTGGTTTCCTCATCTAGAGCAACGTGCTGCCAAGCCCAGCAGGTGCAGCAATGACACTGAAGTATGTTATAGGTTATGAGTTTAACTCTTATTGAGACCACTACTAAAATGTACTCACAATGTAAGGTCATCTATATAAAAATGGCACCAAATATCAGAATAACTGCATGGTTATAACATTATATAGTGACCCAATAGTGGTTTTGCTCTTGCAACCAAATAACCCACAAAGGGGCTTCATGGAATCTGTTTTTAGACAGATACCCAAACAGGTGAGTAAGGAGATTCTGAGCCAAATCTAATACGGATGCTCAGCTTGCCAGCAGCAGTGTGTGAGAAGCACTTACAGCCTCTTCTCCTGCATTAAGGCTGAGGCTGACATGACCCCGCACAACACAGTGTAGCACACACTGTAGATACTCAGCAGAAATGTCCAATTGGCCTAATGCAAAGGCTTTCGGGGGAATGGCACCTCACCGTATCAACAAGGAATCAGGCAGAATTGGAGCAAAATCACAGCGAGACACTTGAGCCTCAGCAGTTATAAAATACATCAAATATATTAGGCCATGCAGCACAATCTACCACTCAGCTTACAGATGGAAGTAAGAGAACAGCAAGTGTCATGTGTGTCCAGCATCAATCCACACATCAAGACAACTATAGCATGCAGTGATCTAAAATCAAGCCTCACTTTATGAACTTAAAACAGAAAAAGACAGCTAAAAGGCATTTGCCGGAATTCACCTTTAGGCCAAGTCTACTTCATGCATTGGTCCAGTCTATCAAGGAAAGATACTGTAGGCCTGTACTGTATTTGGAGCATTGCATATTAAAAAAAACCCAATCACAATACAAGATACAAAATAAAATCTTAGGTTTTTCACTTTAAAAATACATGTCAAAACACAAATTAAAAGTCTTTCTAAATATCATGCATTTGCCAGCACTGAATAATAAAATAGAACCACAAAACCAATCAACTTACATTTTAGTATTTCTGATACTTCCTTCTTAGAGGGAGGAAGAGATGTTGATTCATTCCCTGCTATGTGAAAACAGACTGGTTTCTTACCGCTTTCCTGGTTTAATTAGGAACAGGCTGAATTTTATGCTAATGAGCGCTGACATCAGTCTTAACAGCCCACACTCCATAAAGGAGAGGAGCAAAGGGCCAAAGTCGCGCCTCTTTTCCCAGGCAATTCCGTCGGTCAAGTTCAAGCGCAACGCCTGTGCGCGCAATTGTCATTCAAAACACGTTAATGCATAGAGCAAATTCACTGGGGGAGGAGTGGAGTCCTACCAACCATCATCATTTACCTTATAATGTGAACACTCTTGGAATGTGGTAAATAAGATAACCTATAATCAATTTACCAAATGTATTGTATATCAAGACTGATCGTTAGACTACACTTTTGTTTTTTTCTTAAAACAATCTGACAACGAGGTGAGAAAATTTGCCTTTTTTGCAGCAGTTTTACCTGTTTCGACAATTTGTGACAATATCTTGAAATAAGACAGATCTCTCCACCAGTATAATGTCACGAGATTCAAGAAAATTCTTGAAAAATAAA